>NW_027332429.1:1240114-1258800 GCF_000442705.2 Elaeis guineensis
AGTTACATTTTGTTGTTAAAATATTTTTGTTGGTGGAATCTTTCAATCTTAAAAGTGATTTTTTTCTTTTAATTCAATCATGCAATAGTATGGAGAGCAAGAAGTTAAAAATGCCATCTTGAATTTGTTATATTATGCTACTTAATCATCCAACACATTATGCCTTCAATAAAATATCTTTATTAAGCTATTTTAGTGTAAAATCAAATTAATTTAATCTTTTCTATTTTGATTTTAAGCCACCAATTATCTTTTAGAGTCTGTAGGATCTAGATTGTCAAAAAGTTACTAGCATGATAAGGGGAAAGAGTAGTGAGGAGATTCGCAAGACCTTCAATGTTGAGAATGACTTTAGCTAGATGGAAGAGAAAGAAGTTCATAAAAGCTCATGGAGCCTTTGGAGAGGTTTTAAAACCCTTAAGTGACTCATGAAATTGATGTGGACATTATTGGTTAATTTTTATGTGGGCAAAAATAAAGTAATCCTAAGCTTTTAATTTCAAGGAATATTTCTCTATATTAGATAGTAGATAAAATCTACATGCTACAACAAATAATCAAAATTAGCTTGCTTGTGGGAACTTTTTCTTGTTTACTTTGTTTATATAGTTTATGATGTAGGCATGGATTTCATTCTTTGCAATATCAACCATGACTTGATATTTAGAATGTGACTTTGTTTCATTTTTATCATTGTTTCTTCACAGTATTTATGAAAATATAAAACCACCTAAGAATAGCATTGAGTTCATTTGGAGAGTGTTCTATGGGATAATTTGCTCTCGGAATCATGTCAAGATTGAGAAAGATAAAAAAAAAAAAGAAAATTCATGTTGCCAATTGCAATATAATATTCAGAAAACTCTTCAAATGATAAGATAATTAACATTTCCAGAAATTTGCAAATCCAAATTTGAATGCAATTGTTGTATATGGTACGTAATCTTGGATAAGTATCCATAAACAGACAGTCACATGCATATACATATATTTTATGCATGCATGTGTATGTATATGAATAGATAATATTATACATATGTATCAACTTATGTATGTATAATTAAGGTAGTCATAATGTGAACACTTAACCATATATATTATCAATTAATTACGGAATCATTGGGACAACATATAGAATTTGAAATATGTACAGTAGTTAGATTAAAGTATGCAACCAACTACCAAATAAAAGGAATTCCGCTGGATAGGTATATCAGAATTCGTATCTGAAGCCTGTAAAATAATTCAAATCTCTCAATTCTTTCATCCCATCCTAGCATCTCTAGACTCAAATGTCGTCCTCTTCCACAGACACCAAGACCACCAAGATCCATCCAAATATTAGCTTAAATTGGGCTAAGGAATATAACCATGCATAGGTCAACAAGAACATAGGGCAGGCCAGGTTGGGTCTAGGTCTGGTTCTTATGGTTGGGCGTGGCCTATGTGATGGCCCGGTCCATACCAGGCACCAGCTCCCCATGTGATTTTTTTTTTTTTTGAAAATAAGAGCTGGAGGAAGACTCCTATCGGGAGTCTTCTTCTCCGTTGAGTCTAGATGGGAAACGGACTACTAGGACAGGCTAGACTCAGGCAGAACTCCAGGAAGCCCTCTATAAAAAGGAACCTCTCCCTCTTCTTCCCTCTTGAGCTACCTGATTTCTAGCATTCCTCTTCTTTTCAAGGCCTTGAACCGATTGAGAAACTCGCCAAAAATTGCCTGTCCCTGTTCTTTTTTGTCCCCCCTTCTTTCGGCAACCTACGTCGCCGGCATTCGTCGCCAAGGGCCTCAGCCCACCCCTGCATCAGCCTCTCACCGAAGACAGAGCCCTAGCTGCCGGCGAGTGAGTTAGGACCCAAAAATGATTGTGCAAAGGGTGTTCGGCCTTGTTTTTGGCTGGTTTCTGCCTCTTCCCGCCTGCCCCCATTGATGAAGATTTTGAAGCCGAGTGATATGAGGTAGCTCCTAATACCTAAATCTTTTGAGCATCTATTTTCGAGAAAAATCAGATTTTTCAATTGAGATGGTGAAGAATAGTTTATGTATTTATATTATAAAAATAAATGTGCAACGGCCAATATATTTACGATAAATCATCTTCTCTCTAGGAGATGGACTGGATTTGTAAAGAAAAAGTGATTGAAGCTTGATGATACAGTTGTTTTCTATAGGCTATAGAATCCATATTTTTTTATCGACATCAAGTATGAAAAATGTACATATAATAGTAATTCCTTTTTGATTCATACAAAAGAGGAGAAGAGGGAGAAGAATGGTGGTAACTAGTCTTTTGTACGAGTCAAAAAGGAGTTATTACCATATATATGGTTTTCGTATTCAATGTCAATAAAAAAATAAGGATGTTGCAGTCCTTCACACCTATAGAAAATAACTATATCATCCGGCTTCAGTCCCTTTACAAATCCAGTCTATCCCATAGAGAGTAGATGACTTATCATACAATAAATATGTTGGCCCTTTGTATGTTTATTTTTATAATATAAGTACTAGAACTCCCACTCTTTGCCATCTCAATTGAAAAATCTGATTTTGCTCGAAAAACAGATGCTCAAAAGATTTAGGTATTAGGATCTACCTCAATAAAATCAAGTTTAAACCACACAAATGGTGATGAGGGCTTAGTCAAAGTCAAGGCAAAGATATTCCTGACAGTAATTGTTTACATTACTTTGAATTAGCTTTACAAAATAGCCAATCGATTTATGGAATAACTTGCAATAGAGTCAGTTTGCTATCAATAAATGGCAATATGCATTTGAGCATTGTGTGATCGCCAAACTTTTATAATACAAGTAGTTGTATCTATTCTTGTTAATCAGTCCTGGTACTCTTATTACCTAGATATAAATGACTTTGGAGATTTCAGAAGAATTTGTATTTTACAAGCTCTCCTTGTTTTGTTCCTGAAGGAAAAGAACGAATGAAGGTCTTCAATGAGCTGAAACAATCTTGCATAGTTCAGTTTCATGCAAAATGTCTGATATGGGATTCGAACTAGCCCATTGAATTGCACAGTTTGTTCATGATGAATGCATCATGCGGTAGTAACTACTGAATTTGAATGCAAAAACATCTTCTAAAATTCCAACTGAATCTATTTACCTTTGATCTTGGAGTTATCTGCTAGCCTAGAGGATGCAAGGCATAGTCACACACAGATATATGAAGGTAACATGGCTGTACAAAAGCATGCCAAATAAATAAGAAAACATTAGTTCATCATGTGCCTTCCCTACGTATTATCAATGGAGACTAAGTTAACGAGTGGAACTATCATTGTGGTTAACCATTATTTCTACTCAGGAGTAGCATCTGCCAAAGGACTGGATATAGAATGGTGTAAGAAATAATTAGCATTAGGTGGGTCACTGTGTGAACAAAGCTGCATTCTTTTCTAATAGGGAAACCAATTAAATGATATTTTCCTGTAGGCTCCAGATTACCACCAAAGGTATCATAATTACATTATCTCATTTTCATACAACACTAAAATTTGTGGTGATGGAGAGAATATGAACACTCCAATAAAAAAAGCTAGCACATTACTATAAGAAATTCTAAAATTTGGATGGAGTATCATTTTATTCTACCTAACTTTTTTTGAATTATTTTTGATTAACAATGAACCAGTTGCATCACTATATATATATATAGAGAGAGAGTCAGGCTAGAATTAGGTCAATCAGATTTGAACTCGAATTTGATCAGATCAAAACTCTATAATAGGGATCCTATATCAATGATTCAAGCTATTGAATGTGATCTACTATCTCAAAACTGCTTATAATATACAAAAAATCATATGATTTGGAGACCCCTAGCCTATGTATCAAGTAGTAAAAATTGGACAGCCTAAATAAAATTGAAGTAGATGTATTTTTTGTTCACTTGATGTATAGGTTAGGGGTCTTCAAATAATATAATTTTTAGTGTGCAAGCATTTTTGAGATAGTAGACCACGTCTAATAATTTGGATCATCGATATAGAATCTCTATTGTCCAATTTTGATATAACCCGATCGGAGCTCAAATCTGATCGACCTTATTCAAGTCTGACTCTATATATACATAACTTTTATAATAAAATTTTCTATTGTTATAAAGTTGCTATAGTTAGATTCAGCCCCGTATCACTCAAGCTATTGTAGTATTATTGCTTCTATGCTTGTAAAACTTGTTCTCATATGAATAAATCTAGGAAACAACAAAGAGAGGAGATTATGGAATAGAGATATATGAGTAGCTTGAGTTCCAAAGGAGGGTGGCCCACCAGTATCAGAAGCTTTGTGATAATACATGGAAGGTATTCTTATATTTCAGTGGTCTCCTAGTCCTTAATCATTCCTCAAGGTGCATTTTAGATGTCAGTTGGAATTCTCATTCTCTTTTATTTGATGAGCAATAGTCTATTCTATTTCTAAATGTCCACAAATGTTTTGTGCTTGACTAAGGTATGCTGTTGATGAATCAAATTTCAGAAGAAAAAAGATAATTTTCAATTTAAACAGGAGAAGTTATCATAACCATCCAAAATTTTGTATTTCTTAGTGCTTTTTAGGTAATGCCTTAATTATCTCATCTTTTCTTAGGAATTGGTTTTATGTAGAACATTTAGCAATTTATCTTTTTTCCAAGCTTTCAGCAGTAACTATTTTTTTAAAGTTCTAGTAGAAGGGTTTTCTATGTTTATCAAAACTTTATTCAAGTTTAAATTAGAGAAAAATTTTCCTAAGATCTGAAGAATTGAACAAATGAAGAAAAAAAAACAAAGATCAAAGAACCTACATGTACACTATGTTTGTCCCCTTAATTTAGTTAACTTGTGTCAGTTTTAGATCGAATTCAGGCTAAAACTAGAACTTATGCTTTCATGTCCAAAGTTTCAAAGAAGAGTTTTCAACTTATGATAAATATTGTCCTACTTTGTATATAGACTTAGTCTTTTCTTTTCTATTTTTAGACTTGGGATCATTTAGTCTAAGTTGGATTAAGTGATTGAAGAAGGGTGGGAGAGAGAAAGAGGAAAGATGGCTCTGGGTTTGGCATGCTGGCTTTGGTGGTTATGGCAATGATTAGAGATAGAGAGTGGTGGAAAGCAGGCAGACATGTTTGGGTCCTCAGAGAGTAGCAATGGTCTCTAATGAGCAGCTTGAGTAAGGAATGGGGTGGGATGAAGCTATTTGGGTCTAGCTTCAAATGTGTCAAGAAAGAAGAGATGAACAGAATAGTGGTGTAGACGAGCCAAACACAAGTGAGCTAGACCTAGCTCAAGCTTGGCTTATTTGGTAATGGAGCAAGCTTAAGCTAGCTTACTTAATTTCAAGCTGAACTCAAGCTGTTCATAAGCTGCTTATTTAAGACATCTGGAGAGAACTTAAGGTCTTTTAAGATTTTCATTTATATAGTTTATGCTAATAATCACAATAATATTTAATCTTATAATTGCATGCATTTTATTCTACATAAGCTATGTTAATCTATACTAAAATGAATAAAAAATTACATAGGCAATAATAGTTAAATAATATAAATATATAAATAACTTACATATTCATTTTTTAAGTTAAACCGAGCTGAGCTTGGACAAGCTAAGCTTAGCTAACTAAACAAGCTAAACTTGAGTTGGCTATAAATAGCTTTCTCATTTGATAGCCCTAGATGGAGAGGTACAGATCAGAGAATAGGTCTTTTGGAGGAGTAAAATATCTTGACTATTTATAGAAATATGTAATGTGTAATATATTATAATATATCCATTTGGTAACATATTTAGTACTTTCATAGTCAAGTTGGACTTGGGTCAAGCAAGTTCCATATGATTTTTCAATTTTAAATGAGGGAAGAGTCCAGTCTATATGTTATTGAGCAAAGAAAGCTAGACTCGAGCCATCAGGCCACAATTGTTTGTTTTGTCTAGCCCAAAATTAGATTTAGGCAGGTTGGGTTAGACTTTTGTAAAAAAAAAGTTATTCCTGTAAATATCTTTTATTTGTTGGTTTACAACAATCAACAGTCTTTATAAGGTACTATAATACAGGCCTTTTCTAAATGCTTGGCTTGTCTAGTGTCATGTTTATTATGTATCCCCTCTTTTAACTCAAGAAAAAAAGGAAAGATAAACAATTGACAAGTGATATTATATCAATTTTGTTATAAAATAAATAAAGAAATGATCCAGGTCTGGTATTTTTCAACTTGGTCTAGCCCTTATATCATCTGAGTCTAATTTAGGTCAAAAAGAATGAGTCAAAGTTAGGCTGAACTCGATATGACCCAACCTAGAAACCTAAATCATATAAATCTCCTTCTCCATCTCCTTAAATATCTTCCTAATTCATTCTATAAATATTCATTTGAACTAATTCCCTTTTTCATCTCAACAACCACATCTCATATTTAAACATTCATAAGTTTGTTGTTTATTTTGGTAGATTCTTATTTATAGTGCCCTCAAATATATCAATATATTCATATTAAATTTTGAAATCATAGTTTGTAAACTTAAGAGTGATCAGTTGTTTGGTTGGAACTAAAAGTTTTTGAATAAAAGTTTAAGTTGGCTATTTTTAGTTTTATTTAAATTTTTAATGACTTTATATTTAGTTATCAATTATCATATTTTATCTATAAAAGAATAGCTAGATGCTTGACTTAAGTTGCAAAACTGGCTCAATTTGATTCTGACCCAAACCCAAATATTTTGGATTGGTTCAGAGACATATTTGACTCCAGCCCTCTCTAGATGACTCACTAGGTCTAAAGTTCTTTCCATAGAATTGATGTGACCTGACATGATCAGTTAATGGATTTGATCTAGGTCAAAAATCATGACCCCTCGAGTTGGGTTGAGGTCAAGCATGCCTCCATCCGACCTAAGCTGTTTGTGACCCTACGAATCATGACATACGGTTGCTTGTTACTTGTGAAAGGCTAGTCTGTTTCAACTTTTTTTTGGAAGGCAGATCAAAGACTTCTTAATTTATTTAAAGAATGACATAAAGAAGTGGTTTTTAAGGCTCGATCCAATTCTGGACAGTGCCTTAATTTTAAATAGAAATTCTTTGTGCACCGCGGGTGGTGTAGAACCACGCACATCGCCCGCGGTTATTGGTTCACGCACGGGATTGGGGTGTGATGCACAAATTTTTTTTTTTTTTATCGGCCCCATCGGGAACCAATCACCACGAATGATGTGCGCGGCTCTACACCACCCATGGTGCACAAAGAATTTCTCAATTTTAAAACTCCCAGCCCACAATAAGTTTAACTTCTAATCCCTATATGACTGAATTGCCCTCCATAAATGTGCTATCCTTTGTTAACCTTTGGCATGCATGCCTTGTAGAAGGTGCCGACGGTTTTAGTGGGCCGGGTAGCCTCCTCGCTTGCACCGCCTCTAGGGTATGGCAGTGATGGGGAAGGAAGACGTTGAGAGGGATGAGGAGGCAGCCCTTGTTGGCAAAGTAGGTGAGCATGATGGGTACTCCTCTTTTATTAGCATTCTTTATAATAATAATAATAATAATAATAATAATAATAATAATAATAATAATAATAATAATAATATAAGGGTAGTGGGAAGGAGACAAAAGTATTCAAAGAGGGGAGAAGCCTGGGATTTGGGGGGGGGGGGCGGTTCATGAGTGGGGATGAGATGCTAAAGCTGTAGGTCATCATGTCATGATTGTGTAGGTCTAAAGAATGCTTAATCCTTTCAGTTCAGTGCTCGATGGTATTGGATAGGTGGTGATGAAGGAGGGTTAGGAAGGAATCTTGTGATAGTTTATACAATCAACTGCTTTGTTGTTTTAATAAGTTTGCTCTATAACCAGATAGATTTAAGCCTTTTTGGGTACTTTTGCATAGTTTAGTGAAAAGTTTGCTGATTTTGAGTGATAATTATGGGTACTTTTGCATGGTATGTAGTTAATCTAATATGGTATATAGTTATTCTAGAATGCACATAACTAATCCAGCAAGGTACATAGTTAATTTATCATGGGACATAGTTATTCTAACATGATCTACAGTTATTCTAACATGACATATAGTTAATATAGAATAGTATATACTTATCATAATATACAATTAATCTAACATGGTATACAGTTAATCCTCGTATACAGTTAATCCTAACATAGATTAACTATATACCAAGGTAAAATAACTATGTATCATATTTATTTAATGGTATACCATGTTGAATTAATTATATACCATGGTAAAATAACTATATACTATATTTATTTAACTATGTACCATAATATAATAATTGTATACCATATTGAATTAACTATGTAACATTTTGGGTTAATTATATACTAGGCTAAAATAACTGTGTACCATGATCCTTAACTATATATTAGGATAAAATATCTATGTATTCTATTTATTTAACTATATAATATGATATACATAACCTATGTATCATGCTGAATTAATTATGTACCAAACTAAAATAACTATATATCATATTTATTTAATTGTATACCAAGATATCTTAATTGCATACTAAGGTAAAATAATTTGGTACCATATTTATTTAACCATATAGTATAATACATTAATTGTATATCATGCATATTGGATTAACTGTGTACTAGGTAAAATAATTATGTACTATATTTATTTAACTATGTATCATATTTATTTAACTGTAAACATATTTAATAAATTATGTGCAAAACTAAAATAACTGTATACCATGTTTATTTAACTATGCACCATAATACCTTAACTATATATTATATTGAATTAATTGTGTGCTAGATTAAAATAACTATATATCATGATATATTAATTGTATACCACGAGGGAGATGCCGAGAGAAGCCAGGCTGGTAGTGGTGGAGGAGACAATGGAGTGAAGCTGAAGGAAGGTATGGGAGTGGTTGGAGTTGGTGTTGGCAAGAGTAAGGTGATAGCGGAAAGCGGTGATGGGGCGAAAGAGGAAGGGGAGCATGAAAAAGTTTGGGTTGGAGGGGAAGGTGGGGGGGAGGGAGCAGTGGATGATGTCGGGGCCATATCTGGACACCATTGCCATTGGAGGAAGAAGAGAGCGAGTTGCTACCATACGACATGCATTTAGCAGGCCTAAATTTAATCGTGATTGAAGTTTGATGGAGCAATTTGATGTTGTTTAGAAGTCTAAGTGGATAGAGCACTCTATAATGATATATTTGGCTTTTTCATGCTTAAAATCTCACATTGGAGACCGTAAGTAATAAAATGATCTATCTATGCATTGAAAATACAAGTCCCGACCAACAAAGACTTTTTGTTCATAGGAGGATTGTGAAAGAAATACCCATATAAAGAATATAACACTTAGCTAGTCCTTATCCTCCTATTCTTGGCTTTAGATAGACTTATTGACCAAGGATGATTGCTAAGTTGCAGTTTTTGAGACTGGTACAAGATGATGGGCGTGAAAGATTGGGAACTATTGCCATATTATATTGCTCCAATGACTCATATAATATTTAAACATTTGCCACATTATCCTTGAATTTCTTGTTGAACTTGCTGGGTAGGGCAGTATCACTCATATGTACAATTTCTTTGGTCGTTGGACATGAGCAACACTGCAAAATTGTTGGTTGCATAAAATATATCAGATTATATTAAAATAAGAGAAGGAACTGATTAATCTCAAGACATATCTGATACATGCACTCTTGTTATATCCATCACCTTGTTTCTCAAGTCTCAACATAGTAAAAAAATGAAAAGAGGTGCATACTCAAAAACTAATCATGAACTTTTACAATGTTATAACTTACACTCCTTTTGCTGATTTGCGGACTCTTGTGGTCTCTCTCTCTCTCTACACCCCATCTACAAATGAGGGCTAATATGATTGCATCACTCAAAATGGAACTTCTCCATGAATCCTCATTTTTTAACTTGCTTGACAAAGAATTAACTTGAGAAAGGAGGGACTATAAAATTCTAATATTATTCTACCCTTCTGTTCTTGTGAGGTAGAGTTGTCAGATTTGAGTTTCATCCATTATTTTCTATATATTAGAATAAATGATAGTAGCCCTAGTAGGTCTGATACCATTTGTTCGAAATATAGCATTTGTGGTTGTTGTTGGTTCTTCCTTCCCATTTAGTAGTCTACAATATTTTTTGTTAAAACAAAAATAGCAAGTGGGCAAATTACCCCATACCATAAACTTCAACTCCATGCATGTGCTCTTACAAGTCACAATTTGCGCAGCAGTGAAAATTCTTTACATGATGATTTCAAGCTTAATTATAGAATGGTGCATCTTATATTCTTCACATAATAATGTTCCTCAATCACAATTTCTTTTATTCAAGCTACATTACATTTGCCCTTTCTTTTTACGTATACTTGGATTGTTTGATAGATGTTGGTGGATGAGTTGGGAAATAAAAAGACTTAAATCTTCTAGGCCTGGGCATGTAGTATTGCTTACTGTCAGTGTTAATTATCCTCTACTCAGTATAAGTTTGCAAGTGGGCTCCAACAAGACACCACTCACAGCAGCAGCAAAAATGCTACACACAATTTCAAGCTTAACCAGGGAACATATTGTCTTATACATTAGTCATTTAACTAATGCTTATCGCTTAACATCTTTAAACTGAAGTTACATTGCAATGGTCCTCTTTTTTCCAAGTATTCAGAATGCTTGAATGATGGTGTTAGATCAGATGGAAACTAAGAAAGTCAGATCTTATGGGCTTTGTGGCATGTGGTATTGCTTACTGTAAGGTTTAGAATTGTCCTTTCCTCAATATCTGAATTTGTGAATGGGTTCTGACAGAACACCGCCCAGGGCAGGCATGTAGATTCTGCACATGATTTCAAACTTAATCATAGAGCAGTACATCTTATATTGCGACTCAAACTAATGTTCTGCAACATCTTTTTATCTAAGCTACTTATCATTCTTTTCTTTTTCCAAGTATTTCAGACTGCTCGAAAGATGGTGGTGGATGAAATAGGAAATTGGGATCTTGTAGGCTTTGAGGCAGATGGTATTGCTTTCAGATGTTTATTACCTTTTACCACCAAAGCCTGTGTGGGATTTACAAGTAGCAACTTTTAGAGCCCTACAACAAAACAAACCTTCTTGAAATTTGCCACTGCTATGTAGGAAATCGAGAGAAAGAGGGTAGAAAATGCAATGAACTAAAATTAAGACTTTGCATTACAATTTTGCAATGACAGGAATGACAGGAAAGTAGAAACCATGGAAGGGCGAGGGGTATTTCTCCCAATGAAATAACATAACAAAGGAAAAGGTTAAGTGTATGCATCTGTTGGGAAATGCTTGTTATGGATTGTAGTTTGATGATATGAACACCTCAAAAATAATGATAGGTCTTTTATTACATTTAGACATCAGCAAAGAGAAGTCTCATTTATTATATATTCAAATTTGGATTGCACCTTCTCTAAAAATTGAAATGAGTTTCTAGACACGATACCTTATAAATACATATGAACAACAAATACAAAGACACAAATAATATATGCATATAGCAAGAAGGGTCAAGAGTGGTTTGATCGCTGAGATTGCACTTCCAAGATCAATACACAAATTAAACCAAACCCTTCGTTTGGTATAGGAAGTTCCCTCCAAGAAATTTTATTAATATGTCAAAAACTATCTTCATACAATATACTAAATGAATTTATATACGGCATGATCCTTAAACTTGATTCAATCATTAAATCAAATAAAAATCATGCTTAAAATAGAACCCAATAATAAAAAAAAAATGCTAGAATTATTTCTATAGCAAATGTAGAAACTGCTAAAATTTAATAATATCTCTCAAAAGAAAGTTATAGACAAATCCAACAAAAATTTTAACTCCTATGAATCTTGACAGGGACTAATTGGTTACGATAGCTACCAGTTGCATCCTTTGTTTCATCATAGCACACATATCCATACATACATCAACACATCTATATGTATACACACATACATAGACATATATATGCATATGCATGTGCATATTCATACATACATACATACATACATACATATATAGATATGTATATATAGGTGGACTGGGCTTCGTCGATCGATTTTGAGCCCAAATCTGTCCAAGTTCCCCACCATCTGATCCACAGGGGTCTTCATGCAGGAAAAAAAAGTTAATGGCCACCTTTTTCATCCATTTGGAATTTAAAAAATATATAAAAAGCCATACCAATAATGTAGATGGGATAAAAAATATAAAATAAGTTAGGCAATTAATAGGATGAATTGAAAAAATATAAAAAAAATTAGACCATCAATATGGATGGGATAGAAAGGATATAAAGGTCATGCTATTAATGCAGATGGAACGGCAAAATACAAAAAAAGTTAGACTATAATGCGGATGAGATTAAAGTCCACGTGTGCTAATGATTGAGAGTCGAGTTTATATTTATTCTGAAGTATTTTTGTTTATCTTATAAAGTTTGTACTTATTCTGAAGTATTTCTGTTTATTTTATTTTTATTTATTTTAGATTCATTTATATTTATTCTAGATAGATTTGTGTTTATTCTAAAAGGATTTGTGTTTATTCCATCCATTGCTTGTGTTTATCCTATATAGTTTATATTTATCAAGGAAGGATGGAAAGTAGCCTATTCCATCCATATTAATGATGATCGTTAATATGAATGGATGGAATAGGCCACTTTTCGTCTCCCCATGATAAATATAAACTATGTGGGATAAACATAAACTTCGAATAGGATAAATATAAATATCTTTAGAATAAATATAAATGAGTCTAAAATAAAATAGAAATGCTTAGAATAAGTACAGACTTTGTGGTGACAAATAGAAATACTCCAGAACAAACATAAACTCACCTCATCCCCATCTCATCCAAATTGATGGCTTAAAAAAAAAAATCCAAACAAATAGAAAAGTGGTTGTAAACTTTTATTTTATTATGTGGAGATCTGTACAGATTGGGGCATTGAATGGTGGGGAACTGAACTGGATTTGGCTCCAAATTCAATCGACCTTATTCTAGTCTCTCTTTCTCTCTCTCTCTCTTTATATATATATATATATATATTATATATATATATATATATATATATATATATATATATATATATATATATACACAAAAATACATGCATAACAACATAGATTTTGCTGCTCTCTAGAGGAGAAGGTATATACTTTTCTTAGATTCAAAATCAATAATTGGGCGTGTTAATTTAAGATGTACTATATTGATCATAAAATTTAGGAGTCATATTTTTTGTGGTCTCCAATGTATCCATTAAGTAGGCACAAAATGGACAGCTAATATTAATATGATATGGGACCATATTTTGCTACAATCAAAGCACGAGAATCTATTGAGTTTTAATCTATAAATATTTTCATATGTAAATTGTGATCATTAAAATAGATTCATTATTTAAATGCTATATCACATATTTTAGCATATTAGCATTGCAAGTATGGTCAATTTTTTTGTCTACTTGATGCATATGTTAGATATCACTAAGATATGTAATTTCTTGTTGCTAGGCATCTTTAGCTGTATAGATTATGATTTGGATCTTTGATTTGGGTGCTTAATTATAAATCTTGGACTAGAGTATAGATATCCTCTTTGCTTGAGACTTGAAAGGAGTGTAGTCCATCCCTGTGCATGATATATATTAGAAACCAAGCATGTGCAAAGCATGCTACAAAAAAAAAATTAACCAAAAAATGCTCAAGGATTTGAGTGATAAGGGACATAAATCATGTGATTTAGAGAAAAGATGTCAATTTTTGTTTCTCTCTAAGTTTTTTTCTTTTTAAAGTTCAATACGTTTGAGCTATGGATGAGATGGGTTTATATAGAGTCTAATTAGTTTATGTTTAGATAAATACATGTTTATAACAGTACATAAGAGATGAGATGCAGAAATAAATGGAAGTGTACATGATTGTATATTTAACTTTTAATTATATTTTCTCATATATGTAATTGAAGAGAGAACTAAGAGTATTATGGTCATAAAATTTGAACAATATAGTCTAAATTGGCAAATTTTCTCCTCTCTTATTTAATAATACAATATGGATGTAACCATTGGTGTTCCTACTAAGAGATACCAAATACTATATGTTGGGAAATGTGTCCCAAAAAGCCAATCGTCAAGCTGTTGACGGTTGAGCAACCAATATTGTAATTGATTTATTAATAAATAAAATATATTTGGCATTTTCATCATAAACTTTCATCTTCAAATGAACTCCGTTGTTATGATGAAGTCCTTAGGACTATTTAGATTCGATAAAGAGAGGATTTATCGATTAGTTCTTAAAACAGTTCATGACCAAATGATAGGCTGTTAATAAGGATGACAGCTTCTATCGAGCATAGGTCGCTGTAGGCCATATGGGTTGGTTATCCTCTTAACCAAAGAGTGTGGAGATACTGGTATGCATACAGGTGAGATTACTGGTACATCATCATTGAACGTGACCAACTCCAGAGTATTCTGCTGTCGAGAATGTCTCTGATGGGATATAGGTATAAGTGTCCCTTAGACCTGAGATCGCCTCAGTGACTTACAAGCAACTCACTGTGCTTTGGTACTGGACTAATGAATTTCTAATTCAGAGACGGAAGGCTTCTGGCACAGTCAAGTACTTGCGAAGTCAGAGTGTGATCGAGATGGGATTGACCACTCCAAGAGTTGGAGAAGAATGAGTCGCTGTATTTCAATTTAGCAAAACTTGGCCAGGGTAATCCATCAGATGGATTTGATATTTTGAAATACAATGTGGACAACCTGATCAGAGTTGACAGTTGAACTCTGGGGTATCCTATGATCATTTTGGTTAAGGGGATGAATTATATGAAAACTATATCCGCATGGGTTCTAAGGATGTTGTTCTACACATTCGACCTATCCGATCGTCGGGTACCATTGCTAGATGGTCACTTCGATTGGTACAAAAATTTATTCTGTACTACCGGCTTAGGTTCGACCTATGAGGTCACACACATTAGAGTTCACAATCCGATCAGATGGTTGATCAACGATTAAGAATCGTTCTAGGGTTAAATGATCAATACGATTGACATTTAACCCAGTGCAAGTGTTGCAGGAGGATCGATTAGCAATTTGATTGCTAATTGGCTTAATTTGATTAAGCCAATGGTTGAGATTAAGTCTAATTAAATATAATTTAATTAGATTTATTTGGGCTTGATTGGATCAAGTCCAATTGGTTTATTGGATAAGCCAAGTGCAAGAAAAAATTAGTCCTAGTTCAACTAGGACTTGGGTCAATCTAATTTCTAATTTGATTAAAAATTAAATCAGATTTAAATCTAATTTAATCTGATTAAATTAGGTTCTTAATTGGGTTAAGACCTATTTTAATTGAGTTGATCTAATTTTGGTTTGATTTGTTTGAGAAACCAAATTAAAACAAGTCATAAGATAGAATCCTAGTAAGACTAGGATTCCACCTTGCGCCACATAAGCCTTCCCCACGCCCTCTCTCTCATTCAACGCCAATCTCCTCTTATTTTGTGCGACAAAAGCCCTCTCCCAAGTCTCTCCCACGTTCACAAAAGGTTTCCTCTCTTCTTTCTTACATGAAAGGTGGTTTGGATCAAATCAAAGAAAAATAAGTTTGGATTTCGAATTCTATGAGATAGAGTTTTAGAAATCCAAAACTCTTTCAATTTTGCACCAAATTTATCCAAATTTTTTTGAAATTTTTGTGGTTTTTAGGATACACATTGTGCACCCTTTGCTGTGATCCATGCATAAAATAAGGAGGAGGTGCTCAAGAGTTGGGCGCCCCTTATCTTGCCATGTTTGGATAAGCCTTGACTAGGTATTTGACCTAGACAAGGACTCTATCATATCTCTCTGTATAAAATGAGTTTCTTTATAAAATTTTTGAAGAAATAGAGATTTGAGAGACCTTTGGGCCATCCAAAAATCAGAGAGAAAGACCTTTGGGTCATGGAGATATAATAGACACAAGATAGGGTGTCTAGAGAGAGAAATGAGAAGAAGAAGAGGGTCTTCTTCTAGGGTTGTTTGTTTTCATATCTTTCCTCCTCCATCTTGAGTTTTCTGAGAGCATCTCAGATCTGAAACTCCTCTCCTACTTTTCATCTTTGGAAGAGTCCAAATCAAGAAGAAGGAGGCACCTGATCAACCATCAAAGAAGGATCAGCGCAGTACTAGCATACTGTGCTGATTTCCTGAAGCAGGACTTCTGATCGAGATTCGTGGGCTCGTGTGGATGACTCCTAGAGGCGGATGCATGTGCGGCTTGCAACATCATCCTCAAGCCCAGATCAGTGAGGTTAGAATGTCTAACTTGCAAGTAATAGATCTGATCTATTGTTTAATACATACATTAGATGTAGTATAGAAACATGTTGATATGATCAACATGTAGTTCATGCTGTATATATATATTTTAATTTTTGATTTAATGCTATGTAATAATCATGTAATAGGATCTTAGATCTAGGATTCTTAATTTTAAAAATAAATTTTGATTTATTTTAGTCTTCCGCTGTATGATCTTGAAAAGTTTCAAGATCTAACCCTGAAACCCTAGATCTGGTTCCTTCAATTGGTATCAGAGCCTAGGTTCTTTATTACATGATTATTTATACATGATTAGATTATTTTTTAGATTAATCTAATTTATAATCTGATTATTAAATCTAAAATTAAAATTTTAGATCAATCATGAACTGCAAGGTTGTCCTGCTGTAAGGTTTACCCCTTACAGTGCAAAGGTTGTCCTAGTTTGTGTAGATCTATTTTTAATCAAAAATTTGTTAGATATGATCTAGATTAAATTTATGATTTATTAGATTTAAAAATATTTAAATCTAAATAAAATCTCTTTGTTAATAATTTTTTGCAAAGAAATTGTTTAAAGTTGAAATTGTTTCAATTACATGAACCTGTTTAGATTAGATCTAAAGTAGTTTCATGTTTATTTCACTTGTATCTTGATTATGAATCAAACATGCAATATGTTGGTAGAATCATATTGTAAAATTATTTTATAAATATAAAAATTATTTTTTGAAAAGCCAAACCCAACCCTCAGCCCAAAACTTAATTAAGAATTAAGAAGTTGTTTGATTAGGTTCTAGGATTGTGAATTGAAGAACCTAAGACACAAACCATAACACATTGGGTTAATGGGTTAGTGGGAATTAGGTCCATTAATTGGGTTAGACCTATGGTTAGATTAAAGATGGACTTAATTAGAGAATTGACTAAATCTAATCAATTTTGTCTTAGATTAGGTCAAGGATTTTTAGATCAATTACAATAGTTGTAGTTGGTCAAGTCCATGTCTTTAACGAGAACCAAATGGACTTGATTCTTGGCTAAGCGATCTAGCACGAACTGTTAGGTTGATCTAATCGAAACTAATTAAACCAGTTGGTGTCTAAGGTAAACCAGACTGGTGGTTTTTAATTGGGAGCCCGCTTACCTGACCATTTCTGATGGTGTCTAAGGCAAGCTTTGGCAGACCCTCCCACTGATCGAACTTACCTGACCTCTTGATGAAATTATGTTTTGATCGGATCACTTGACTATTCGAGCTGACCCATGTCAGCTAGGTAAATCAGTGTGACTGATTTAGGTGCTCCTAGACCAGCCTTTTAATGGTCTCCCTTAAGCTGACTTGGTGAAGCCAGTGGGAGGATCATGATAAGCTGGTTCATCTGACCTCATCCTCTAAATTATTTAAATTTCTAAATTATTAGGTCCTTAAAATGATAAAGTTATGGAGATAACTGAGTCATAGCCTCCCATTAAGGTGTTTGATAATGAGTCCATTAACTCAATAATCATTGCAGACCCAAAGGCCTGGTGCTTGTTGACTAATGGAATTATCACTCATCATATGATGACTTGGAAGTGTCTCTCTAATGGTGGTTAGGTGAGCCAACCAAAGTTGGGCTTAATTATTCATTGGTTAGATACACCAAGTATGATCATGTTAATGGTTGGACCTAACCGATCCTTACAGTGGAGGCCAAAGCCTACTGATTAAGTTTCTGGGGTAAAATTAAAATTACTAAAAATTATTTAAAGAAATAATTGGTTATGAACCTACCCTTAGATGTACATGGGTTGGCCAACCAAAGTTGGGCTTGTGTGCAGTCTAAGTGGATTCTAGTACCCACTAAGGAATTAGGGTAATTCCTCGAATTGGAGGTAGAGGCTACCAATTCGAATAAAATAGTGGAGAAACCTTTTGATTAAAGTCCAAATCTTTAGGTTTAATGAATCAATTACTAATTAGGTTATGGTTTTCCTTTGTGCTGATATGGCCACTTCCCTATCGCTCCGATCATATTGGACAATGATAAGTTGGTGGGACCCAACTTCGATAGCTGGTACCGAAAGTTAAAGATAGTCCTAGAGCATGAACGGATCCTATTATGTGAACCTAGTCAGAGACCAGCTGTATCAGAGTCCAGAAGTGGCTCAGTGATCGGACCACGGTGCGCTGTATCATGCTGGTTGCCATGAGCGATGAGTTCAGTCACAGATTCGAGACGGCTCACCAAATGACATGCTTCAAGGTTGGAAGATTCCTTTGGCAACCCGATGACGTGGAGAGGCACAAGACTAGTTGTGCCATCTTCAACAC
>NW_027332430.1:0-92500 GCF_000442705.2 Elaeis guineensis
AAGCGTGGTACAACGTAGTCACGGAGGCCCTGCCCCTCCATGGGTAGAAATTCAATGAGGAAAGAAGGAAGGTGAAGGGTTGTTTTGTCGACCATGAATCTTGCCTTCTTTCCTTGGCTTGGCGGCTACTATTATATATATATATAAAGAATTTTTCCCGGTGCCTATGACAAACTCACAAGGAAGGGAGTGACGAAGTTCATTTTGAGCTGTGATGTGAAAAGAGCTTCCAGGAGTTGAAGGATCGTCTTACTTCAGCACCAGTCTTGACTTTTCCAAAGGAAGTGGCAGATTTGTCATTTATAGCGATGCTTCTAGTAAGGGGTTAGGTTGTGTGTTGATGTAACATGCAAAAGTTGTTGCGTATGCTTCTAGACAGCTAAAAACTAATTCAAGACCCCACTCATGACTTAGAGCTTGCCCTTATATGGTATGGGGGTGTTCGCATTCAAAATTGAGAGGCATTACCTCTTTGGAGAGCAGTTCGAGGTTGATTTTATATCACAAGTAAAAAGAGTCTGAAGTACATCTTCTCCCAGAAAGACCTGAACATGCGGCAGAGGCTTTATTAGAATAGGGTGGAATTCCTTAAAGACTATGATTTTACTTTTAATACCATCCTGGCAAGGCTTTAAGTGATAGGGGCGTAGCAGATGCATTGAGTCGAAAGTCTGCAGGAGTTATAGCTAATTGGATGGTGCATGAGTGGAAGCTCCTTAGCGAAGTAGTAGAGTGCCATCCGAAGATCAAAGCAGAGGCAGTGGTGGCAAACTTTTCCATTCAGTCTAGCATTTTAGCCAAGGTAATAGAGGCTCAGAAGATGGACACTCACGGTGGAAAAGGCGAGGGATAATCCAAAGTTGGAAATTTGAATTGGCCCAGATGGAGGAGTAAGATTAAGAGGCAGGTTGTGTGTGCCCTATCAGGACCCCTTAAAAAAGCAGGAGATTTTAGCAGAAGCACATCATTCTAAATATACCATCCTCCTGGAGGGACAAAGATGTATAAAGATCTGAAGAGAGGCTTCTGGTGGAGCGGAATGAAAAGAGAAATTGCGGATTTCGTAGAAAAGTGTCTCGTGTGCCAACAAGTCAAAGCTGAACATCAGAGACCCGCTGGTAAGCAAAAACCCTTGGAGATACCGGAGTGGAAATGGGAGCATGTGAAAATGGACTTGTTTTTGGGGCTCAAAAATACCAATAAGAATTATGACGCAGTTTGGGTGATAGTTGATCGACTCACGAAGTCGTCTCATTTCTTACCATTCATTAAACATACCATACCATTTCTTACCAATTCCTTTCCTTCTGCTTCTGTGACAGTGAAAGATTGGATTTTTTGTTTTGAGAAACCCCTCCTTCTAAGCTATGCGCTGTGCTCGCTTTTGGTTGGAAGTGAATTTTCTTCCTTGTACCAGTTTCCTTTGATTACGTTACGTAGATTGTAAGTAGGTCAGCCCATACAGGAAGAGAATCAGCTTCTACAGGGACGCCCGACAAAGGGGTGGAGGGAAGAGGCCTCGCCAGACTTTTTTCGTCTGGGCCTGGGTCCAAACCAGCCCCGCCCAACCACCCTTGAATAGTGGTAGGTAAAACAACCAGCTCGTTAAACGAACCTCTTCTCTTCTAGCTCCTGCCTTGTCCTATACTTCATTCTTTTTTATTTTATTCCTAATTCCTTCCACAGCTCAACCAATTCACAGACGATGAAAAGAAAAAGAACTCCTAAAATCCTAAGTACACTAAGTGGGTAAAGACGAAAAAGTTGCTCGTTAGCTGAATCAACGCAATGCCACCTCCGGATGGAAAGGAGCTGGTCTTTCGGATGTCAATCTCTTTGATGCTGCATGCAGCTACCTTCCATCCATCGGCATATTATTCGCTCCATACAGGATGCTGACTAGCGACTAGTGAAAGGCACCATTATCTAAGTCATTCTAATGACAATAAAGGCATCTGCCAAAGCAATGCACGCTTAGCCGCATTTTTCATCTTGAAAGGGAGCAGCTTTTATCCCAAGGTTCATTCTACTGCTGCTAAGCTTTCGCATTTATACATCTTGGGTGGGTAGTATTCTCGCAACGATCTTCGTTTCCTCAGGAATGGTGTCAGTCAATTGGTGTATAGGTAATCTCGGTCCAGTTTCGAACGTCTATTTTCAATCCCGCTTCCTTGTTTTGTTAGCCGGGAAAGCCCTCTTATTTGAAGCAGAGAATGATCGATCGAAGACTGAGAAGATAGAATCAGATGTTTGAAGCATTGGTTGCGACATCGAATGAGACTTATCCAGTCCAGGGAGCAAAGACTCCGATTTTCTTTTGTCTTTGAAGGAGTCGAACGCAGCCTAGAAAGACGCTACGAAGCGGTCGAGGGTTGAGGGCGAGTGGACAGTTAGGCGGCTACTCTCCAGCCTTGTAATAAGACAGGACAGAAAGAAGAGCATACCGCGCCATTATGAGGCTAAATGGAGTCGCTGTCCAATCAAAAAATTCCATTGTCGTCTTCTTTTGCTCTTCCAGTTCGTCAAGGATCTTCGCTCACACCGGACCGGTTACCGACCTCGTAGGCCTTTTGGGCTATGGGGTGTATGTATCGATGCCTTTCTTTACAAGAAGAGCCTCGAAGAGCGGAAAGAAGACCACTGATCATACTTTTTATTAAATATTTGATTGATTCAATAAGGACTTCACCTTATCTAACTAAGATAATGAAATTCACCATTATAGGTAGAAAGGTAGCCCTTCAGGTGATCCGCTTTGATTGAATATTTGATTGATTATCCAGGTCTTGGTATGAAGAAAGCTAAGTATAGGACTTATCTGTAGGCGGAATAGAGTAGGCCATTAGGCAATACGGCAAGCAGTAAGTCAAGTTTTCTAATTATTGGACAGAAGGGTCCTTGGAAGGAAGGCGAGCAAGCTTCAAAACTACAGGGCGTGCGTTAGCACATAAGCTTTGATGCTGGAGTTTGCTGCCTCACTTTTCACTTGAGTAGAATTCCTTCTTACCCGATCCAAGCCCAGCTTCAGATTTCATTTATTCCAAGTCAGTTGTTCACCCTTTCTCTGCCCCGGATAAAGGGCATGGTGATGCAATTCTTCAGATCCAACAAGCTCGGCTGTCTTTTCGCCATCGACACAATTCGCTCTTTCTTGACAGTCGCCTAATCATACCTTCACGCAAGAGGAAATCAAAGACAACTGCATGCATCTCGGAAAACCATCCGATGCTGCACCGAGCTGATGTATGCCTGTTGCTCCTAGATTGATTTTGATGATTACAAAGCAGATTGAAGGGATACAATCAATTAAAAAAGTCCTTATGCTCTTCAAGGGCAAAATCATAATTTCACTAAAATCCTGATTTGATAGTACCATTTGGTAGAACAAATGATTTGAAATCTATTGGTGAAAATTTCATTGTGTTTGGACTAATATTTTTGAAGTTATGAAGGTTTGAAGTGCATGAGTCGACTCATGAGTCAACTCATGGCACTATGAGCTGAATGGCACGAAAAAAAATTCCCATGGCACGCTGGATTTTTGGCTTGGCACGACCTGTGAGTCGACTCATGAGTCGACCCACAAGGCATGAGTCGACTCATGAGTCGACCTCTGCTGATTTGAGCCAAAAAATCCAGAAATCAGATCTTCTGGTCTGTTGCAACAGAAGTCGACTCATGAGTCGACTCCTGAAGCATGAGTCGACTCATGAGTCGACCCCTGCGACGGGAAATGTCAGCAACGGCTATTTTTTTGCCCGTTTTAATTGCCATTTATGCTTCCTAAAAATCCTCTAACGGCTCTTTATCTGCCTAAATTGTTTTCTCTTGCTTCTAATGCTACAAAATGCTTTAAATGATGAAAGAAATTGCAGATTAAATAGCGGATCAAACGTGAAATCAAATGAGAAGAGAGAAGAGAGGAAAAAGAGAAGAACAGAAGAGAGGATCCGAAATTTGCAAGAAAAAGCCTGAGATCAACGAAATATCCATAGAGAAAAAGAGAGAGGATCCACAATATACCAGAGAGATTGTGAAAGAGAAAAGAAAGATCTTTCAAGGAGAGAATTCTTCACGCCTATCGTTTCAACCTTGATCTAGAGATCGTTCAAAGCTTTCAAGAGATCTTCAATCAACAATCAACCTCTTCTCAAGCGTTCAACCGTTCATTCATCTTGAGAAAATCTGAAAAAGGGGTTCTTCATTTGAGTAAAGTTTTTATTGTTATATTTGCTCATTTAAGGAGCTGTTTTTGTATTCATCTGTGCTCTAAATATTCTTACTCTTTGTGAGTTCTTGCTCTTGTTTTTGGAGGATTTCCAAAACAAGGAAAGGTTGATCCGAACCTGAAATCGGAGTATTTTGGGTTGGCTTGTACCCGGGAAACAAGTGTTCTAGCTTGGGATAGCTAGGGTCGGAGTTTCCGACGTCCTGTATTCTAGCTTGGGATAGCTAGTGTCGGAGTTTCCGACGTTTTGTATTCGGGTTGAATACAAAGGATAGTGGATTAAAATTCCCAAGTGGGATCTTGGGGAGTGGACGTAGGTGCAAGGTTAGCACCGAACCACTATAAATCCTTGTGTTTGTGGTGTGCTTTATCGCTTTATCTTATTTCTTTATTATATCCTTGCAATACTGCTTTAGTTAATTAATATTGATTTAAAGCCATTGTTTTGTTCTTCATAAGTCATTTGTTGGGCTTAAAATTTTTAGAAACCCAATTCACCCCCCTCTTGGGTTGCATAGCTGGGCAACAAGTGGTATCAGAGCCAGTGCTCTAGCCCTTCTTTGATCTAACAATCAAAGAGCCAAAGATCTATGGCAACCCATGTTGGAACTTCTCTAGCTGAGGGGCAATCAACAAACCGACCTCCACTTTTCAATGGGTCTAATTACACCTATTGGAAAGCTCGGATGAAGATTTTCATACAAGCACTCGACTATGATATGTGGAGTATCATAGTGAATGGTCCTCACACACCCACCAAGATTATAGATGGTGAGGAGTCAACCAAATCCGAGAAAGAATGGGATGAGGTTGACAAGAAATTGGCATAATTAAATGCCAAAGCTATGAATGTTCTTTATTGTGCACTAGATGCTAGTGAATTTAATCGCATTTCTACTTGTGCATCTGCTAAAGAAATATGGAATAGGTTAGAAGTCACCCATGAGGGAACAAATCAAGTAAAAGAGTCTAAAATAAACATGCTTGTACATAAATATGAATTGTTCAAAATAGAGCATGATGAGTCCATAACTGCTATGTTTACTCGTTTTACTGATATAATCAATGGTTTAAAGAGTCTTGGCAAATCTTATACTAACAGTGAACTTGTAAGGAAGATTCTCAGGTCACTGCCAAGAACTTGGGAAGCCAAGGTGACTGCCATCCAAGAAGCAAAGGACTTGAACACTCTACCTCTAGAAGAGCTTCTTGGATCCTTGATGACTCATGAACTTAGCATGATGCAACATCAAGAGGATGAAATCAAAAAGAAAAGAACCATTGCCCTCAAATCCACAACTTCACCTGATTATGAAACAGATGACTCTGAAGATGAAGATCAGGATGAGGAGATGGCTCTCATCACCCGGAAATTCAAGAAGTTTCTAAGAAAAAGGAAACAGGGGATGAGAAAGAAATTTACAAAAGGGGATCAAAGCATAGAAAAGGAGAAAGATCAAACCCCTATATGCTACGAGTGCAAGAAGCCAGGACATTTCAGATCCGAATGTCCTCTATTGAAGAAAGGTCCAAAGAAATTCAAAAAGAAGGCAATGATGGCGACCTGGAGTGCGAGTGATGACTCAAGCTCCGACGAGGAAACCTCAACCGAACAAGCCAATCTGTGCCTGATGGCACATGAAAATGAGGTAACTTCTGAATCCACTAGTGAATTTACTTTTGAAGAATTGCATGAAGCTTTCTATGATTCAATTGATGAATTAAAGAAACTAGGGAAGAAAAACAAAGAGCTGAAATTGAAAAATCAGTCCTTAGTGAAACAAGCTGAAATTCTTTCAATTGAAAAATTCACATTGATTCAAGAAAATCAAAACTTTAAGGATGAAATTAACAGACTGAAATCTATAGTAGATAAGTTCACCTTAAGTTCAAACAAGCTAAATATGATCCTTGATAATCAGAAAGCTATATATGATAAGGCTGGACTTGGTTACAAACCCCTGAAGAAACAAAAATTTTTGAAGGATATTTATGCAAATTATTCAAACAAAAAGCCTACAAATATTACTTGTTTTAAATGTGGAAGAATAGGACATAAATCATACACATGTCTTATTAACAAATATGCAAACACAAAGAAAATATGGGTTCCAAAAGGAACCATTCTGACTAACCTGAAAGGACCCAAGAAAGCTTGGGTACCTAAGACAGAAACTTGATCTGTGCTTGCAGGTGTGTCTAGCATCCCAAGAAGGAAACAGGAAATGGTATCTTGACAGCGGATGCTCGAGACACATGACTGGTGATGAATCACAATTCATCACGTTTGATGCTAAGGATGGAGGGATGGTCACCTTTGGAGATAATGGCAAAGGAAAGATCATCGGGATAGGTAACATTGGTATCACTCCCTCCAAATACATTGAGAATGTTTTACTTGTTAAAGGTTTAAAGCATAACTTACTTAGCATTAGTCAATTCTGTGATAAAGGGTATAAAGTAAGTTTTGAATCATCTGTATGCATTGTGACGAGTCCTATTAACGATGGCATTAAATTTATAGGACATAGGCATGGCAATGTTTATATGGTAGACTTGAATAATTTAACTAAATTAGACATGCAATGCCTAGTTTCCTTAAATGCTAAAATAAATGAGACTAGTTGGCTGTGGCATCGTAGACTTGCACATATTAGCATGCATTCTCTTTCAAAATTAATCAAAAAGGATTTAGTTCTCGGTTTG
Organism: Elaeis guineensis; assembly: GCF_000442705.2. NCBI lineage: Eukaryota > Viridiplantae > Streptophyta > Magnoliopsida > Arecales > Arecaceae > Elaeis > Elaeis guineensis. Next base: position 6,935 of record NW_027332430.1, read on the forward strand.
CCAAAATTGAATTTTGAAAAGGATAGAATCTGTGATGCATGCCAATTAGGTAAACAAACTAGAGTATCATTCAAATCCAAAAACACTATTTCAACTTCTAGACCTTTAGAGCTCTTACATATGGATTTATTTGGACCAACTAAAACCACTAGTCTAGGAGGAAAACGATATGGATTTGTAATAATTGATGATTACTCTCGTTTTACTTGGGTTTTCTTTTTAGCTCACAAAAATGAAACTTTTCAAATTTTCACGAAATTTCATCGAAAAGTCACTAATGAAAAAGGGTTTTCAATTCAAAATATTAGAAGTGATCATGGAACAGAATTTGAAAATCATGAGTTTGAAAATTTTTGTGATGAAAATGGAATTGGCCACAACTTCTCTGCTCCTAGGACACCCCAACAAAATGGGGTAGTTGAAAGGAAAAATAGAACCTTAGAAGAAATGGCCCGTACCATACTCTGTGAAAGCAACCTTCCAAAATATTTTTGGGCAGAAGCTATTAACACAGCATGTTACATTTTAAATCGTGCTTTAATAAGACAATTTTTAAAGAAAACCCCCTATGAACTTTGGAAAGGAAGAAAACCAAATATTGCCTATTTTCATATTTTTGGTTGCCGATGTTTTGTATTAAATAATGGCAAAGAAAAACTTGGTAAATTTGATGCAAAATCAGATGAAGCAATCCTTCTAGGTTACTCCTCCACTAGTAAAGCATTTAGAGTGTTCAACAAAAGAACCTTAGTAGTTGAGGAGTCCATACATGTTGTCTTTGATGAATCTAACGATCTTCCTTCAAGGAAGAATAAGGGTGTTGGTGATGCAGATCCACTAATAGAAGGTATGAAGGAGATCACTCTAAAAGATTCAGCAACTCCAGAAGACAAGGATCAAGAAGATGAACAAAATGAGAAAGGTGAAGAAATTCAAGAACAACCTCAAGGTACAAATGACTTACCCAAGGAATGGAGGTATGTTCACAACCACCCTAAGGAATTAATTATCGGTGATCCTATGCATGGGGTAAAAACACGTTCTTCACTTAGAGATGTACTTAATCATTGTGCTTTTGTATCTCAACTTGAACCTAAAACTTTTGAAGAAGCTGAAAATGATCATAACTGGATTAATGCTATGCAAGAAGAACTCAGTCAATTTGAAAGAAATAATGTTTGGACCTTAGTGAAAAGACCTAAAGATTATTCAATAATTGGCACAAAATGGGTCTTTAGAAACAAATTAGATGAGCATGGAAATGTAATTAGAAATAAAGCAAGACTGGTTGCTAAGGGATATAATCAAGAAGAAGGAATTGATTTTGATGAAACCTTTGCACCTGTTGCTAGATTAGAAGCCATTAGACTTCTACTTGCTTATGCTTGCTTTATGAAATTCAAACTATTTCAAATGGATGTTAAAAGTGCATTTTTAAATGGATATATTTCTGATGAAGTATATGTAGAACAACCCCCTGGATTTGAAAATCATGCTTTTCCCAATCATGTCTTCAGATTAAATAAAGCTTTATATGGTCTAAAACAAGCACCTAGAGCATGGTATGAAAGGCTAAGCAAATTTCTACTAAATAATGGTTTCTCAAGAGGCAATGTGGATACAACTCTATTTATTAAAAGAAACCAAAATGATATGCTAATTATACAAATTTATGTTGATGACATAATTTTTGGGTCTACTAATGAATCCCTTTGTCAAGACTTTGCTAAGCTTATGCAGGGAGAGTTCGAGATGAGCATGATGGGAGAACTCACCTTCTTCCTCGGACTCCAAATCAAACAATCAAAAGAGGGAATCTCCATCACCCAAAGCAAGTACACCAAGGAACTACTCAAAAGATTTGGAATGGAGAACTGCAAACCAATTGGCACACCAATGAGTCCCTCATGTAAGCTTGACAAGGATGATGAAGGTAAAAGCGTAGACTTAAAATACTATAGAGGTATGATTGGCTCATTATTATATTTAACTGCAAGTAGGCCTGATATCATGTTTAGTGTTTGCTTATGTGCAAGATATCAATCTAATCCTAAGGAATCTCATTTGAATGCTGTTAAAAGAATCCTTAGATACTTAAATGGTACACAAACTATAGGGTTATGGTACTCTAAGGACTCACAAATTAATTTGTTAGGATATTCTGATGCTGATTTTGCTGGATGTAAATTAGATAGAAAAAGCACAAGTGGAACTTGCCAATTTCTTGGAGTTAACCTAATCTCATGGTTTAGCAAGAAACAAAATTCGGTGGCACTGTCTACGGCTGAGGCCGAATACATTGCAGCCGGAAGTTGTTGTGCTCAAATCTTGTGGATTAAGCAATAACTCGAAAATTTTGGAATCAAACTTAATGAAACACCAATAAAATGTGATAATACAAGTGCTATAAATCTATCTAAAAATCCAATACAACATTCAAGATCTAAACATATTGAGATAAGACATCATTTTATAAGAGAACATGTTCAAAACAAAAATATAATTCTTGAATATGTTTGCACTGAAAATCAATTAGCTGATATCTTTACAAAGGCCCTTAGTGAGGAAAGATTCTGTGAAATTAGGAGAAATCTAGGAATTCTAGATCCATTTGTCTGAAATTTCTCAATTTCCAAAGAATAGATGTCAAAAACTCTTAGAGCTCAATTTTCAACATCTATCCTGGTTCCAAAAGCTTAGTTTTATCACTCTAAAAACTTATCATTGAGCAAAATTCTTTCTCCCAAAATTTTGAATTTTTTTGAAATTTATTTGTATTTTTCCTGATTTTCTGAACTTCATGAGTCGACCCCCATGAGTCGACTCAATGGCAAACTTGTAAATCCCACCAACTTCCATCGGGTTCATTGTTTTTAAAACGGAAAACCTTGTTTATGAGACGACTCATCTTCTCGTCGTCTTCCTTCCGAAAGCCGTCCCCTCCAAACTTCTGTTTTGCTCCAAATCCAAGGAACAATTCTGAGGTAATTCTCCCTCCTCCTCTCCACCAAAAATCGCCTCCTTGAAAAGGATTTTTCTGTGCTTTCTCGCAGTGTTAGGCGCGGGTGGAACGTGCCCTAGAACTTCACCGTTCATTCAAAATCCACTTTTTTTCTCCACCAAAATTCTTCTTTACTCTTTTGTGATCCCTCCTCCACTGAATTCAAGTCTTCTTGTCTGCTACCTTATTGGATATGGCTCCAAAGATGAAACTTCCCCAAAGAAGGAAATCAATCCGAGAGCCTGAGGAAATTGTCCGAAAGAAAAGGCATGCTCAGTCTTCCACTGTTTCCAATCCAGTTTCAGTACCTGCTCAAGGTCCCTCTCAACCCTCCATAAGCCCCAGTGTAAATCTTCTTTCTGATAGAAAAGTAGAAACCGAGAAAAATATAGATTTTCGGTTCTTTGAGAAAGAAGGCTTTACTTTTGCTACCAAGATCAAAAATCAAGGATGGGAACTTTATTGCTCTCTTAAGGAAGTCACCTATGTTGATCTAGTCAGAGAGTTCTACCAGAACCTAAACTATGGAAACGGGTCTGTGACTTCAACTGTAAAGGAGATTGACATCTGTTTGGATTCTAGGATATTGGGAGAGATACTTCAGTTGCCTAGTGAAGGATACTCATATATGGAACTCCCAATTAAAGAAGAAGGGATCAGAATTATCTTAGGAGAAGATTTTTCAGGAAGTTTAAACAGATTGGAAGCAAAGCTACTGTCCATTGAGATGAGGGTCCTGCATCAGATTGTGACAAAACTATTCTTTCCTAGGAGTGGTAGACATGACTTACTATCTGACAGAGATGTATGTGTCATGTTTCATATCATCACTCAGACCCCCCTAAACCTCCCTACACTTATGATAGAGGCCATGAGAGAAACTTTGAACAGATCCAAGGCACACTTGCCTTATGGTATGGCCCTTACTAGAGTTTTTAGGAGGTTTGGAGTTAGCTGTGAGGGGGAGACACCTACCAAGCTCTCACATGTGGACACTTTCAACCAACACAGCCTACACCGAATGGGAATTACAAAGACTGTTGGTGGTTGGATCAAGGGCTCTGAAGAAAGAGCTGAGGAGAGAGCTGAGGAAAGAGCTGAAGACAGAACTGAAGGCGGAGTAAAAGAAGAAGGTCCATCTTCTCCTGTACATGATTTCAGGGCAGCTTCACCAGATACCCAGTTCATTCATGATACTGAGGCTGGCCCTTCTGAGTTTACTAGGATGCCCACACCAGTGTATCAGCCAGAGAGCAGAGCACCTCCATCAGAGTTCAGACTGGCTGATGATCAGATCGAGCATATATCTCAGCGTGTGGCTTCTTTGTTGTCTAGCCAGTGGAGTAGTACTTCTTTTGCACCTGGAGCTACTTCTTCTGATCAGACCATTACTCCCCACATCTCCACTATATTTCAGATGATTTCAGATCAGTCCGTCAGGATACAGCAGCTTGAGGATACAGTCTGGAGACTAACTGGCAGAGTTCTTGACTTGCAGGGGCAAGTCCTTGCATTGGCCCATCCCCAGCCACAGGAGTCTACCATTGAGGTCACAGACCTCACTGCAGAGGCTGGCAGGCTCAGAGGAGCACTAGAAGGTGGATATGAGCTACTGAGGAAAGAGATCAGAGGATCGAGTGAGCATGCTACCACCCAGTTCACTGCTCTACTTCAATCTATTTCCAGAGCACTGAACGTACTTGATTCTATTAGACTCACCATTTCTGTTCAGTCCCTAGTATCTCAGCATTCTCAGCCACCTAGTTCATCTCGTTCTCCTGCTCGTGCCATCACCTCCACTCGTGGCAGAGGCAGACGGGGTAGAGGACGCACTTCTGATCCATCATCCCCTCACCCTATATCTGATGACTCTGATCATTGACTTATCTAGATCTTAGGAGTTAGTATCTTGTTCTAGGATCTATACCTTGGGGCCATGTATTGACATTTAGCTGGTTGAATTCTATGTATTGAAACAATTATGATTTTAATGAATCATCTTTTACCTATATTTCTACCTCTTTGTAATGATTATATTTTGGTTATATTTCAATCTCTGATACATCAATTGAAATATTATCTTCTCCTTGTTGTTGTTTGCTATTGATAATTGCTATATTAAGGGGGAGCAAACATCTGTGAAAAACTCTAAAGAGGAAGAAATTAAAGAATATTTTCAGAAAAGGAAAAGAAAGAGTTAACTATGTTTGATGATGTCAAAAAGGGGGAGAAATTAAAATTAAACAAAAATTGAAATTAGACAAAAAGCAAAACCCTAAATTATGAGAAAAAGGGGGAGAAATTAAATTAAAACAAATATTGAAGAAATTAAACAAATATTAGAGAAATTAGACAAAAACAAGGATTGAAAGATTAAACAAAACTTTGAAAAATTTTGGTATCGAAATTTGGTATCAGACAGAGAAATTTGGTATCAGACAAAACTTTAATCCATCAAAAGCAAAATCATGAGTACAATGCAAATAAGTATTTTTTTTATATATATGCTCTGATATTCAAACTTGCTTTTGAAATTTTACTCACCTTGAGACATCAATAAGAATTTTGTTTTACTCTGATTCATCCTACAATTTCTTTCAACTTGATCTGATACATGATAACATTTGATCCGATACAGTGTGAAGGTTTCTCTAAAATATTATAACATTTGCTCAGATACTGAATGAAATTTTCTCTGATACATTAAAAAAAATTTTTTTTTTGCTCTGATACATTATAAAATCTTTTCTGATATCATTGTAAAAATTATTTTTGCTCTGATACATAGAAAAAGTTATTTATCTTCTCTTGCTCTGAAATATCTTGAACTCAAAATGATCTAATACCCTTTACAAATCTGTAAGAAAATGGACAAACTATTTTTGCATTTATATTACATGCCAAAAGAATCATACTCTTTTCAAGCATATACACCCATAATGGATTCTTTTGAAATTAATGCATTAACATAAATATTTTTGTTCATATGTTTTGTCATCATCAAAAAGGGGGAGATTGTTGCTCCTAGATTGATTTTGATGATTACAAAGCAGATTGAAGGGATACAATCAATTAAAAAAGTCCTTATGCTCTTCAAGGGCAAAATCGTAATTTCACTAAAATCCTGATTTGATAGTACCATTTGGTAGAACAAATGATTTGAAATCTATTGATGAAAATTTCATTGTGTTTGGACTAATATTTTTGAAGTTATGAAGGTTTGAAGTGCATGAGTCGACTCATGAGTCAACTCATGGCACTATGAGCTGAATGGCACGAAAAAAAATTCCCATGGCACGCTGGATTTTTGACTTGGCACGACCTGTGAGTCAACTCATGAGTCGACCCACAAGGCATGAGTCGACTCATGAGTCGACCTCTGCTGATTTGAGCCGAAAAATCCAGAAATCAGATCTTCTGGTCTGTTGCAACAGAAGTCGACTCATGAGTCGACTCCTGAAGCATGAGTCGACTCATGAGTCGACCCCTGCGACGGGAAATGTCAGCAACGGCTATTTTTTTGCCCGTTTTAATTGCCATTTATGCTTCCTAAAAATCCTCTAACGGCTCTTTATCTGCCTAAATTGTTTTCTCTTGCTTCTAATGCTACAAAATGCTTTAAATAATGAAAGAAATTGCAGATTAAATAGCAGATCAAACGTGAAATCAAATGAGAAGAGAGAAGAGAGGAAAAAGAGAAGAACAGAAGAGAGGATCCGAAATTTGCAAGAAAAAGCCTGAGATCAACGAAATATCCATAGAGAAAAAGAGAGAGGATCCACAATATACCAGAGAGATTGTGAAAGAGAAAAGAAAGATCTTTCAAGGAGAGAATTCTTCACGCCTATCGTTTCAACCTTGATCTAGAGATCGTTCAAAGCTTTCAAGAGATCTTCAATCAACAATCAACCTCTTCTCAAGCGTTCAACCGTTCATTCATCTTGAGAAAATCTGAAAAAGGGGTTCTTCATTTGAGTAAAGTTTTTATTGTTATATTTGCTCATTTAAGGAGCTGTTTTTGTATTCATCTGTGCTCTAAATATTCTTACTCTTTGTGAGTTCTTGCTCTTGTTTTTGGATGATTTCCAAAACAAGGAAAGGTTGATCCGAACCTGAAATCGGAGTGTTTTGGGTTGGCTTGTACCCGGGAAACAAGTGTTCTAGCTTGGGATAGCTAGGGTCGGAGTTTCCGACGTCCTGTATTCTAGCTTGGGATAGCTAGTGTCGGAGTTTCCGACGTTTTGTATTCGGGTTGAATACAAAGGATAGTGGATTAAAATTCCCAAGTGGGATCTTGGGGAGTGGACGTAGGTGCAAGGTTAGCACCGAACCACTATAAATCCTTGTGTTTGTGGTGTGCTTTATCGCTTTATCTTATTTCTTTATTATATCCTTGCAATACTGCTTTAGTTAATTAATATTGATTTAAAGCCATTGTTTTGTTCTTCATAAGTCATTTGTTGGGCTTAAAATTTTTAGAAACCCAATTCACCCCCCCTCTTGGGTTGCATAGCTGGGCAACAATGCCAAAGTAGAGTTCGTTCAGTTTATTTGATTGGTGAAAGCATTGTCTTCTTGTCTACATTCCTGTGACTGAGACCAAACCACCCTACTTCTTGAAATTCCCTTCTTGCTGCAAGAGAGCGAGCTTACGGCAAGATCCAAACTTCTATTTACGACTGGCTTCCCTACCTTTGCCCTAACGTTTGCCCCTGCTAGTTGGCTTGAGAGAAAGTCATGTAGGTTGGGTCGACCTGAACTCTACTCCCTCATAGTGGACTTGAAGACCGGGTACACGTAGACCAAGAAGTCCTCGCTTAAAACTCCACTCTGGCTTTCAAGCTTTCAACCCCTTCCCAGCGTATAGTCAGCTAAGACAGCCTGCCTTTCCGCATTTTCACTAAAGGAGTCAAATCATTCCGACTTGAACCTTGTTCCATACCTAACACACCCACTTCATTACTGACTTTTTATCTAACGGGTGTACTTACGTTCCAAGCCCCTCTAATAGAACATATAATCAAGCCTAGCACTGAATTGAATACTTTCAATCGAGCTTTCCGAAAGCTTCCGCAAGAGGCTAAAGGGGCGTGTAAATAAGCATGCTTAGGATGAGCATTTCATTAGCTTCCTTCCAATCTGGCACAGGAGGCGTACAAACAGGGGTAGACTTTCGGTTACTATCTTCCTTTGAAATTTCATCTAAACCTTGACTTTATAAAGCTTATCACACTTGCTCAAAAGGTACTTACGATCTCTAACTCGGCTCTCGCTCGGAACATACTTTGTTTGGGCATATTCCACTTTCATTGAAGGAAAAATAGAGTACCAGGCTTGAATGAGAGAAAACGGATGACTAGCGATGTATCATATGTCAGTAGCAGTGAACATGACGGCAAGGCCAGGTAGGCGAACATGCTTTTTGCTTTTATAGGTATTTTAAGTCTTTGGTGTAGTACGGTTGAGTGAGTTCGCTTGATCTTTGCTAATTGGCTTACATTATTATGGCTGTATACTTAAGAGTATCTCTGTCTATTTTATTTTATTAGAATACTTATTTGAGTAAGATCTTATATCATCTGTTCCAGGATCGATGGGAGCCCGAGCGGCATTAAGAATAGCTTATAAAATGAGAACTGGCTAACGAAGCCTAGCTCGTTTAGGTCCTTCCATTCCTACCTATCTATCATTGGTCAACTCGGGAATCAGCTAGACCCGACTTTCTCTTTCCAAGGAATGGATTCGCGAGCTTACTAAGCCGGAAGCCAACGCTATATCTCTTGCTATGGCTCTTAGCTCATTATTGGGATATCGGGTCAGCACACTAAGAAAAAATTGGGCGGGCTTTGCAGCCATGGGCAAGTCTATCGGTCAGTAGGGGCAACAACGGGAACCTATAAGAAGAGGGATCACAAAGACTACTACTAGTGCTACTAACCCTAGCAGCACTAGTATACGGGGGAGACCCGCTACGAGGCGGAGGGTGGATGTTAATGTAGAGAAATGCCATACGTTCGCTCGGGGGGTAACCCCTCGCTACACTCATCCATCAGGGTAACCGCATCCAAAAAAGGAAAGTAAGGAATAAGAATGGGAAGGGAAGAAGTCCGCTAGCAATCCATTAAGGATTGTTATAGCCTCATATAATTTGAATTTCTCTCGAAAAAGTAGATCTGACATGTTCTTCAATTTGTTCAGGATGTTTACCGGTGATAAGCCCGTCTATAAAAGGCCTTTTGGGTTGAGAGAAGAAGCTCTTATCACTCAGGAGGAGCAGGATAGCATTATTAGGAACTTCAAAGCGAGTGAAACGATAAGGCGACGCTTCAGAAAACAGTTATTGTTTTTTATGTTAGCATTCCTTATTATAATTATAGACCCGAGCGTACCGTTGCAGCTCATACGTGTCATATTTACGGGGTGTGTGGTAGTTCACAAATTTTGTGTACAACAACCTGATGTTATTCATAAAAAAAAGCCGTGGTGGGAAATTCTAATGAATGAGTTCGGAAGCCTTTTTTTTATTTTTTTTTAAGTGAGGGAATGCCTACAGGCTTCGGGAGCGAGTTGGAGGGGCGGCCCGAGATTCTTAGAATGGATCAACCAAATCTTCCGGAGCAAGCCCCCCCACTCAATTATCCTGCTGAGGGGGCAGCCATTCCGCATGCGGATCATCCAATCCCGGCGGAAGCCGGGGAACAAGAACCCGCACCCCGGGCTGGTTTCCAGAGATTGCCTTGGCAGGAGGCACTTGATTTACCTAAAGGGGAACCCGCTCCCCCCTGTCTAAAAAGGCACGTGAGGCAAGAACTTGTCAGGCTCTTCAATATTGGGTATTGTCGTAATCGACAACAGGCCTTCGTCGAAGCGGCCATCGAGCCGCTTAATATTGAAGAAGCTACTGTTGGTTTTTGTAAAGCTCTTCTCAAACGAGTGGAGGAGCTTCAGACGAGCCATTATAATGGAGGTGATCACCTAAAATTCGCCTTTCAAACGAAGGCGGACAAGGAGCGCCTTTATTCCATCATGTGGGAGTACGCCGCGTCGGTCCCTGCGACCGACGATTCAGATATCTGACTACACAAATAGGTGGTCTTTCCGAAAATGTTAAACAAAAGTTTTCCCCTCGCATCTCGGTCACTTTTCGCTTTAGTTATAAAACTACTGTTCATTTTCGAAAAGTGACCGAAGGGTTGATTTCGAAAATGAACAGTAGTTTTATTCTTTCCCTCACTTACCTCTTCAAATTGCTCGCCTAGCCTTGAGTTGGTCCAATCTCCTGGTCCATTGCCCTATCGTTAGTGGGATAAATGGTAGAGGGGCGAATTGCTTTTCTTTCAGTTTCTATTTACAGTCTTTTAAGCTGTCTCAGGGAATGTGTAAGCGTTCCCCATCGAAAGTCCTGACTTTTTCTTTCTCGGCCTAAGGGTGAATCTGCATCTGCTTTTACTTGATTTGTTGGAATCTATTATTATTAATATGACAAAAAGTGGGCTATCTAGTCTGGTAGTCTACGCGATGGAATGTGGTTGCCCTTTTTAAGCCCATTACGGATCGTCTTCGAAGTCTTCCATTCCGGTCGTAGAAGTTGCAGTTGCTTTGGATTCGTTGCAAGCCGGTCCGTTCCGTCCAGTCTGCTTGTATACGATGTCCCCTATGGCTTAGCCGTATCAGGGCCAATCCCCTTTGTTTGAGAATCGGAGAAAGGTACTAAGACTTCCGCTCGAGGTTTTGTTTTTCCCTTCTCCTGCCCCTTTCAATTCCGGATTTATCTGTCTTGGTTGAGGGCCTAACGTTGTTGGAAATCTTGGATTCGTTGGAAGCCTTGCCTTCCAGTATTTGAAGCGAGGGATCGGTGATTGTGGTCTTTCTTCTCCTGGCATTTCGGTTTTAGCGATTGAAGTTCCTTTCGTTATTGGTTTTCCGAGGGCTGTCAATTCTCTTCCTTCTTTCGTAGGGTACGTTAGTACGTCCTTAGTCTAAGGATTCGAAGTCGGCAAAGGAAAGGGCTAATTCCTTTTTCGGGAGTGAGTCCAACTGCTTTATGGCTCAATTCCTTTCATTCCCCTAGTCATTGGTTCCTACCTTCGTGATTCTTTTCATTCTGTTTAGTAATTCTTTATGTAATCAGTCTTTTTATCTCTATGTGAATGCGGTTCCAAGCCTTCCATGTAGGCTATTACCTATGTTCGTGAATCCCTAATCCGTCTAGCACGTAATCCGAATTCTAGGAGAGCGAGTGTATGAGCTTAGAGGTCTATCGCCATTTCGGAGTTTCTTATTCGGCTAAGGGTGAATGCTTTTGTGCTTGTGTCAGGATTTCCTTAGCGGTTAAGCCTTAAGCCTTTCTATTAGATGTTCAAGCTTTGGATTCGCTTTCCCTCTATGTATGGTTCGCATCGAGGAAATGGGGATGCAGGTGAATCACCCCAGTGGCTTAGTCGATTGGTGCAAGCGAACCAGCGGTTGAAGTCTGATATTGCTTCCTAAGTTGATGTCGTAGATCGTGAAACTGTCCCCGAAAGTCCGATTGATTGATTGAATCAGTCAGGAATCATACTCAGGGTCCCCTAAAGAATGAATATATATATATATTTGAAAAGGAAAGGGGATTCTAAATGAGAATGAGGGATTGCCAGCATAAGCAGTAGTTTCACCGGCTTTGAGTTAGGAAAAACCTTCTGCCCGATCGGCTTTCCACCTTTGATTTTCCCTTTTGGGAGGCTTTGACTTCTTCTGCTGGCCACAGAATCAATCGTCCTGCTATGAACGAACCTTTTTTTTGTCTCAAGGCGATCTCTTCTCAGCTGTCCAGATCCGCAGCTATAGACTCGAACGAGTGGAATTCGGTACGGATGCAGTCAACCCTTTTTATAAACTAGACTGAATGTAGTGAAAGGAATAGGGGCAAAATCCCAACGAATATGCAGTACTTGTTTTTTCGGGATATTTTACTTAACTAAGAGTACCTTCATGCGATCGAAGACTAAGATCCTTTACTGCGAGGCGCTGGTGTAGGTTTCGGAGAGTCTTCACTATCCCAAAGAGAAAAAATCCTTTAGGGGGCTTATCTTGTTTATTGATCTTTTCCTGCTTGCGAATCCCCTTCATCCCTTGCTTCTTCGATTGACTTGTATTCCGTATCCCCTTCCCGCAGATTAGGCCTTTCGCTTTGGTGCTATCCTTCCCTTTGACTCCGATCTCCTCTTTCCTTCCAATACTTGTGTGCGTCTTGCCTCTGAGTTTGGTACGTTACCGATGTAAGTGCTAATTGACGGTGAAGATTGCTTCTTCCTTTGGTTATAGTCGTATGTTGAGCCTTCCACTTGGACTTTCTTCTTTCTTATCTAGTGAAGCGAGTGGATCCTTTTTCAGCGTCGCGAGGAAAGATACTAAAGCTTCGAGAATGGAATTCCTTTCTGTTGCCTTTCAATGATGTAATGATACCATCAGGATGGGACTTCGAAAGCAACTTGTTGGTGTAAGGCTGACGGTTTCATATGCCAGTGCCTAACTCATTTTACTAATAAAGAAAAAATGATTGAAAGCCAATAGCCGACGATTCCTCTACTGGCGTGCCTGCCTTAGAGCTCGAGCTCTTCTCCCTTTTCCACTCCGCTCTTCCTGATCGTCAGGAAAAAGAGCCGATGACAGATCATCCCCTTCCTCAGACGATGAAGCCACTGCGTCTGATTCGAGTGTCTCCGTCATCCCTTCCGCTTAAAAAGAAAGACTACAACTATAAGCTCGTCGCTTAGGTCTGCTTGCTTTGGTCAAATCATCCTCTATAGTCTAGAGAAATGGTTGGATCTTTAACAAAAAATGTTGTATTTCGCATTTTTCACTAGCAAGATTGGTGCTAGGATAAATCCAAGAACAACAACCTGACACCATTAGGAAAAACGTTGTATTTCCTTTGGTCAAAGCACTAGCCAGAAGAAGCAAGAAAGTAAAGACAAACCCTAGGGATAGGCCTCTTTAAAGGCAAGCTTGGGCTTGCTAAAGAATAGAAGAAAACCTGGGGATCTTATCCCGAGCCTTAAGCGAGGGCACCTCGAGCGTAGCGAGGGCACCGCAGCTGCTTGGCTAGGCCCAAGCCAAGCAGCGAGGATACTGTCCCCTCTTTCAATTCCTCTCCTCACCTTTCAGTAGTAAGGCAAGTAGTAGCATAGTGAAGTTATGAAATAATCGTATATGGTCATTTTGCTAATAGAAAACGAGCTATATCTACGTTTAGATAAGCCCTAATGGTAGACTTTTAAAGGACTTATAGGAGCAGTTCTAGGCCATAAAGTCGGCCTGTAGAGGGCTACTTTCTTGTTTTGGACCACCAGAGTCGCTTTCCGTGGAATAGCCTTTATCTCATCGCCAATGGCCGGGTGAGGAAGAATGAATTGAATCTTTTGCCCTTTGAGAACTCAAAACGAGTGGGATTCGACTTGCCTTCCCTACCTCTGTGGATGGTATGCCCGGGATGGTATGGTTTCCGTGGCAGTAAGAGTTGGGGGTTAGCTCACAAGGTAGCTCAGTCCCCCGAGGGGATCAATCAACATAAAAAAGTCTAGTAGGACAGAATCATTAGCATTGTCTCTAGAGAGAATGCGACTGGAGATTTTGATTTCCCAGCTCTAAAGGTAGTTAGTTTGTTGACCCCAGGGGGAGAGTCCGACGTGAACGAATCCGCTCTCTTTGCTGTGAACAAGAGGAAGCTCTGCAGATGAAGCAGGCGACGGGTAAATGCTTTTGTAGTTCATACCAGGATCCAGGAAAAGGCTTTGAACCTCGAAGCATGGGTTGACTCTATTTCTTTCTATGAGTTAGCAGGTGAGAAGGAAAGAGTAGTGTTTAGCAATCCGGCTGACATTGAACTTTAACTAGCTGCTGCCATTGAAAGAGAAGAGAGTTCCGAAACTTCCGGGCTTAGCTCTTTTCCGGTGCAGATGAATAAACCGATCTTTCTTTTCTCTTTATTTTATGTTGTTTATTCGGGGAATGAAGTTTCATTTGCTTTGCTAGTCTAGTACGTATTATAAGATCCCAGCTCGAGGGAAATTCCTCTTTTATAACATGGATCCGTTTAATAAGAAGAAGCGGCTATTCTATTGGACTGATTTCCTTGCTTGTCCTTGAATCGAGATTCGATTGGTCTTCTGTGTAATGGTTTAGCTAGTCTTTCCTTGGCACGAAGGCCATGAGAATGTTGGGAACGAAGGAACTGTAGGGCTTCGAGAATTCGTTCTTAGCAAGAAAAGAATAGAAGGGTAGCTGTCCTTAGCCAGGCTTCTATTAAGCCTCTATTCAATCGGTTTAGCGTGGGCCGACTAAGCTTTTTCATTGATTTAGTCCAAAAGAAAGGGGTTGGATGCGAGATTCGATGATTTAGAATAGAAGTTCAATAACCCGCTTAAACGCTTTTTGAGTTCAAAAGGAGATTGGTTCTCACTCTTTAGAGATAGGAAGAATAGCCTATGATAGTAGCCCAGCAAAGAAGTCAACTTCTGGGATGGCGAGAATCCGGATGCCGAGAAAGAGCTCTTTTCAGGTTTGAATTTCAGGAGGAAGAGGAATCCGGTGGTAGCTCAAGGCTTTACAATGAATACGAATACCAAGCGCAAGGTTTAATACGTTGTTGTCGGAATTCCTAGTCGAAGGGATCGATCTCACAACCGGCTCAGCGAAAGGCGATCCGCACATAGCCGTTAGATTAGATCCGGACTGGAAGATCTTTCCTATGCTATGAAGGTGGGAATAGCCACGGATTCGCAGGCGAGAGAGACGATCCTCCCATTTTTTTTAAGTAAAAGAGACGAGTTGATATTGGCATCTCTAACAGAAAGAGATAAGATAGTAATTTGATTAGCTTAAAGGTAGCGGCTGCTACTAAGCGAAAGGTAATTTCTTTTTGAGTGATTCCCGAGCGAAAGGCCCATCTCGTCACCTAAGCCGAAAGATAAAGAGTCAGATTTAGATCCCCGAATTCGAAGTAGTGAAATTCAAATAGAACTGATTAAACTTATCCCAACCCCAGGGGGCCTTTGAAACTGGTTCAGCTAGCCCAATTGTTAGTCGGACTAGGAGCTCTCCTAGGCTTGAACTGAACGTGGGTAGCATTTGAACGCGTGGAGCAATCGCCCGAAAGAGTGAAAACCCGTTTCATTTAAATGGTTGATGATTTTTTGATGGTTGAATGTGACCAAGAGTTGAATCAGTTGCCGATGGTGGTATACCTTATATTATATAAGTAGTTGTTGATCCCCAGCCAAGTGCCAGCGATTTAGCTGTTCTCGGAAGAGAAGTAGGGTAAGACCCGGTAATCGATTTCGGAATTGCCCGGAGAAAGGCTGGATATAGGCTCTTCCTTCTGTTTTTTCAAACGAATTTCATTGCTCTACTTGAATCAGCTAATCCAAAAGCAAGCGTCAACCGTTATAAAGAACCAGGATTGATTGCACCACATTTGGTTGAGTTAGCGCCCCATGTAAGTGCTTTCCAAGGGGGAGAGTAAGCCAGAAGTTGCTGAAAGCTGGCTGAATGAGATGGAGAAGATCTTCATGGCCATCAACTGCGCTGAGACTAACAAAGTGAGGCTGGCTTCCAACATGCTGTAGGACCAGGCGGATACGTGGTGGCGTGCAGCACTACGCACCACTTTCGCTGGTCAAAAGGATCATCTTACCTGGAATGAGTTCCTCGTGGCATTCAGAGATGAATACTTCCTAGAGCATATCCAGGACCTTCAGGCTCAAGAGTTTCTGACCTTGGTCCAGGGTACGATGACTGTCATGGAGTATCATGCAAAGTTCACCAGGCTGGAGAAGTTCACCTTGTACATCAGTGAGGATGAAAAGAGGCGAGCGAAGAAGTTCATATACGGGCTGAACCACAACATCCGTCAGAAGGTGGTTCCGCAGCGACCCCGTACCCTTGCTGATGCTGTAGCCATTGCTGCTGCGGTAGAAGAGGAGTATAATGACTTCATGAAGAACCAGAAAGGCGGTCAGAAGAGTGCATTTGGACAGGGTCCTCGCCAGAGCAAAAAGAGGAAGTTCAGTGCACCCAAGACCGGAACTCCAGAGACTAAGACAGCGAAGGTTGCAGTGACAGCAGCTACTCCAGCACAGACTCCTCAGGCAAATCAGAATCAGAATAAGATCCAGGAGTGCACTAAGTGTGGCCGACCGCATAAAAGCAACAACTGCATGGCAAGCACAAGACAAATGTTTCAGTTGTGGTGAACCTGGTCACTATGTTCGTGAGTGCCCTAAGAGGAAAAAGTACACAGATGCACCTCCAGCCCAGAAGAAACAGAAGGTGCAGGCTCGTGTCTATGCGCTGACCAAGGAAGATGCCAAGAACTCCACTTTTGTGTCTGAAGGTACTCTCACTGTTGCTGATATGCATGCTAAACTTTTGTTTGACACTGGTGCCACACTCTCCTTCATATCCAGTAGATTTGTTGAGATGATTAGTGCTAAGTACCGATTGGGGATACCTATGCCATAGCAGTTAGTACACCTTCAGGCAGTGAGGTTCACACTGACCGCTGTGTACCTACTGTGGGGATGAAAATGAATGGGAAAGATATGTCAGCATGTTGTTATGTGATGGACATGTATGATTATGATATTATCCTTGGCATGGATTGGTTAGAGAAGCATTGGGCAGTTGTAGACTGTCCTCGGAAGAGAGTCACTTCTCGTCGGGGTAACGAAAAGTGACCGAAGGGTTGTTTTGTTGTCGCTGGTTTCATCCGCTGAAGAAAAGAAAGCATAATCACCCGCATAAGCATAAGCTGGAGGGAACTTCTGGATCTTGATCCGAAAGTGACGATGCAACAAAGGCTATTCGGTCTGAGTTGGTGTTCAGTATGGAGGTACCGCTTCACTAGGGCTCTGCGCCCGTTCCTGAAGTTCTTGACCCAATGCTGTAGTTGACGTTACAACGGTTCGTGCTTTGTCGAGCAAATCGAGAGCTAAGGCTTCAAAGCTATAAGCTTGCAAGGGGGTGGGGGCGTGAAAAGGATGTACCGTAATAAATCAAAGATGCTTTCGATAGACGAGAAAAGGATTGGTTACTGCTCCGAAGTTTAGCAAAAAAAGTCTTGTTCGAGTAAGTTTAGCAATTAAGTGTCTCGTTTGAATAGGTGAGAAGTATCAGGCTTTCATCCGATTTCTTGTGGATTGGATGATGGATAAACCCACAACCAGAAAGTAGGGTCTTGCTAGGTTTGAGCATTCAAGATAAGGAATTACATATGAAAGGCAGGATTTGCATCACTGAATATGAAAGGTTTGGGTGTCCCAGGTCATTACCTTTAGCTCAGTTTGAGTAGCACTTCCAGTGTGAGAAACTAACTACAACTACACCAAAGAGGTGGGGCATAGCGAATTCCGTACCGTAGACTAGACACCGCCGGAAACTGGCGATCAAGTCTACAGGCCAGCAGGAAAGATGAGAAGAGGATCAACACCTACTTGCTCATGTATCATGTCATTCTTCCTGACTGTACCATCACAACAAGGGATTTTTCTCGGAACGGTCAAAACCTTCAATCCTGAATTGCGAGTTTTCAATCTCGTCTGACGGCCTTGCAAACCCTAAAAATCTGCTTTACTAAGACCAAAGAACCCCTTTGGGAGATACAGATTCCGCGAATGAGGGAAATCACTGGATTTGAAAGCAGATGTAGGAGTCAGAGTCCGAGAAGCCTGAGTCCCCTCACCAAAAGATTGTGAGGTAGGATCCACAGAGGTCGAAGCCAATGGAATGGGAGTCAAAGGGGTGTAGGAGCTACTTCCAGCTTTCAAGACAGGGTCCTTAACATATTCAAAACTGGCTCCTTCAGGGGATGATTCACTTCCAGAACTCCCGTCTTCAGAGGAGCCATCTTGGTCACCATCCCCTTCTGGTGTAATAGAGACTCTACCACCTGATTCTTTTGGGATGGAATCGTCCGGTGACTCTTGCTCCACTCCTGGCTCCTCTGTCATTGGTTCCTCAACTATGGGGATGGCTTCTCCCCTACTTCACTCCCACCTTCTTCACTAGTAATCTCTACAACCTCCGGAGTTGCACCTTTAGTGGCAGCCTTCTTGTGTCTGAGAGATTGCTGCAACAAAGAGGAATTTCTCAGCCAATGGAAATTCAAGGGCAATGTGACTCAAATAGTTCAAAGAAAGTCACACTTACTCTTTTTTGCCTGTTAACAGCTTCAACCAGACTACTTTACTAGCTTTAATTCATTCCACGTACAGGAACTGGTTTAACAAAAGGGGCTCGAACTACAGGGATCTGATACCTTCTTCCCTTGGTCTGGGTAGGTAGGTTATGTAGGCTACAACTCTTCCTAGGTCGCAAAAGGCCAAATAATCGATTACTAGTATGCCTAATATTGCCAGAAGGCCCTTCTTCCCCCTATGTTTGACTCATCCTATATGGGTTCACACCTGTTGATTCCGGTCAAAGAAAAAAGCTTTTTCACGGCATCCGTCCCATCACACCAATCTACGCCAAGATAAAGAATGCTGGGTTGCCAGGAACAAACCCTGTGATTCAAGGTCTTGCCTAGAATTGCCTTAACTTAATTGAATAAGTAGGAAGACTCTGGCATTTCCAAAACCCTTTGACAAAGAAAGACTCTCGCTTACGGATTCGAGAGTTCTTGCCTCCTTTTGAACATCTTCCCTTAGCTTTTGCCATCTTTCAAAAAATCCCTTGACAGCCTGTGGGTTCTTTGTTTTGTCTAGTCTTCATACCTGTCTCTAAGGCAAGGAGGGAAGAAAAGGAGAAAGAAGATGCATGAGCTCTATCATCAATTAGAATTAGAAAAGAACTCTACTTCCATCTTATCTTAGAAGCAAGGCGCACTACACTAGAAGAACTCTTCTTGCGATTGAAAGACAAAGAGAAGTCATTGTCCCACGGTTTGTAGGACTCGAAGTGGATTCCCCGCCCATAGACTATAATCATCTGAGGATTCGGATTGGACTGAAACTGACAAGCGTGGTAGTGAAAAGGTGCCAAATAAGGGCTAGGCACTTGGAAAGCCCAATCAAAAAGAAAGGAAGGGACCATAGATCATTCATTCTCAACTGATTCACCTTACATACGTCTTCTATCAAGCAGAAGAAAAAGAAAAGGAGAAGAAGCTCGACCGGAGAGAGAGGCGCTACCTAGTACAAAGATTACCTGCCCTTCAGTCTTGCTCTGCCGAAGGACTGACCTCATGAAGGAATGGAGTTAGTCGGGATTGAGAACACAACACAGGAATGGATAATAGATTGAATGACTCTTCTCAAACCCGAAATGAAACTAATTCATTACATGGCTCGATCTAAGACGAAAGAAGCTGTCAAAGATTGGGGACACGGCCAGCTAGGCTCTTAAGCGTCTTATTCAGAAACTCACTCTTGTTGTGGTTGATGTTAGCTAGGATCATCGGTTATAGCTTATAAGTCACAAGCTGCTCAACAAGCGAGTTCATTACTTTTTCTCGTCAGTGATCGATAGCTTTCCAATGCTCCGGAAAGTCCACTGCTGTCCCCCGCCCAGAGATAGGTGCGACATAGACTTTTTTCGACATGTCTTTGATTAGATTAAGTTCAGACAAAAAAGGCTTCCCGCGCTCATCTGCATTTCACAAGCAATTGATAAGTGGGTCGCCTGACATATTCTCAAAGTTAGCCCATCTTTCTCTTTCTTATAAAGTCTTAACTTGTGCTACTACTTCACCGGCTTCTGTTACATATATCATCCCATTATAGGCCTTTTCTTTTTCATTCTACCCAGTTCTTCCATTCCCAAGTCAGCTAATGAAGGTTCGGCTCGCCTTTCTTTGAGAAGGGCTCTTCCTAAGTAAAGTAGGAAATTTGGAATGACAGTGGATACTTTCAGTAGATACGGGGGATCAAAGAAGAGAATTGTGGTATCAATATACGCTCCTACCATTGCCTCAGCGATACTATATTATATAATAATATTTGGTGTACCTTTTTCGTAAAGCATTATTATCTTGCTTGGGACTGGTTGATTCTTGCTATAGTGTCAGAATCGAATGTAGCCTTCCATTCCGAGGCGAGGCCACCCCTGTTTTATAAAAATATATTATTCATTGGGGGTGGGAAAGAAGAGTGGGAATGGGGCTTCTTTCGCTTGACAAAGGTTCGAAGATCAGGATTTTCAATCAATCTCCTCAATTTGCTGTCCTTCAATGGAAGAGTGTTGCCATCCTAAATAAAAAGAAGCAAAGAAGCGAAGTCTGATACTAAACCTGTGGTGCCATCTCTGCGCTTACTTCCGTTCCGATTCGAGATGCTTCTTCCTACTATTCTATTTTTTGGCAGCTTTCTGCTTAGTCTTAGGGTGACTCTTCTCCAGAAGCTTCTAGCCAGTCTGGTCTGACTATTTATTCTATATAGATAGGGGTCAAGCAAATACTGGAACAGCGGGCAAAGCATTCCTTTCTTCAACCACTATTGTGGTAGGAGCATATTCTTCGAGCGGGAGAACATTCTGACTTGAAAGAAAGTCAAAGCTAGGCTAGTTGCAGTGCCATCTTAATCTTCTAGTTTGCCCGGACTCTGCTCTTAGAGTCGATTCCTACTCTCGAACAGAAAGCGGGTAAGCCCAACAAAGCTTTGAAGCTGAGACTATTAGTAGTGAGAGAAATGTCATCTAAAGAAAGGCAGGCGCGGATTATGAATAGGGAATACATATATATGGCTCAAGATACTTGCTTAGACACTTTCACTATCCCGTAAAAATCAAAGGATCCTTTTTAGTAGAGTTTGGAAGGGAATTCTCCTTCTGCCAGTTCAAGCCATAGTCATTAGCTCACAAGTCATGGCGTAAGCGGTTCATTGAGGTTCTAACGCCATCTTTTTAGGCAGGAAAACGTATTCGTATTGGAAGCCAACCCATAAGAGAGTTCCGTAAGCCAGATTCTCTTTCTTTCGCTTGGAAGTCAGCTAGATTCTCCGTCTCTATGTCAATTGCCTCGCTCGAAAGCAGATTCAAACTAGATTGAAATAGAGAGAGGCGAGCATAAAGGTAGAACACTGATTCGATTAGACTTTTGGTCGATGTTGGATAGGTAAGGGTGATTTCCTTTTAGCGATAGTCAACATTTCTTCCACCTCATGGTAAGTTGAGTTAACGCTTCTTGCCTGTCATCAACCAGTAGCACGCTTGCCTCTTCCCAATGGAAAGGTCTAATTCCAGCTGATGAAAGAGTTAGGGGTAGTAGAAGTCAGCCCAAGGCCAGAGTGTGAGACTAGCCTTACCTAAGGAGAGTTATGCCCTTGGCGCAAGACAGTGATCAGTCCAAGTTTGAAAGGTATCCAATTCCTACTCAAAAGGCCAATCCATCAGGCCCCTTAACAAAAGCAAGTTCATTTTCAAGTCTTTACATGAGTGCCTTTGATTGCCCATCCGATCTAGTTTGAGTGGTAGTTCCAAGTGATCCAATCTAGGGGATTTCCTTTTTAGCACTATTTGGATAATGGATTTCCCTTGTTTGAGTGGAAGTGTCAGTCCCAAGGCCAAGGCAAGTAGAAGAATCTTTCTAAGAATCCTCTTTTTTGGTAGGGCTATATTGATTTTTTTCTTCCCTGGTGAGGCTTTCTATCTTTCTTTCCTTGATTTGCTTTCTCTTTAGACAAAGAAAGCAGTTAATGAAGTGAAAAAGCCTTCCCTTCCAGCGTCAATGTAAGAGTAAGAAGAAAGACGATGTAAAACCAGTTATCAAACTGGAGAAAGGAGGATAGTTACAATAGAAAAGATCCCCTAGTCTATCTATAGAATCTCCCCTTGAGCGAATTGCAGTGAAAAGGGAAGCAAGCCCAATTGCAATCCTAAGGTCAAACCCTGAAGTTGCAGTGCCAGTTTCTAGCAATACAGTATCAGTGAGCTTTCTCCTTCCCCGGGGATTGATTGTGAGTTTCTCTTGGGGGTGTTCTTCCAGCTTGTCCTCTTCCCTACGATTTTCTTGCTGTCTCTGGGAGGACTAAGGAAAGATCCTAGTACTCAAGGTAGGGCTCTAGAGAAGATTCCTGATAGAGCTAAGATAACTAGATTGATTTACGCTTTCCTCTTTCTTTTTTATCATATCTCTATAGAATTGGAACAATTTCCTTGCCAGTGATCAAACCTGAGTCTTTGAAGGCAGTGATAAAGCTACTCTGAATATCGAGCTAGCAGGAGGTCTATCAGTGGGCCTTTCCTTTCTCCCTTGAAAGCACTATTCACGAGCTGGCAAGGCCAATCCATCAGTCAAGGCAGGCAAAGAATCAAGCCGGGGGAGAAATCTCATTAGCCATCGAGCTTTTCATATTGACAAATACTGGAAAAGCCTTTCCCAGCGGGGTAAAGTGCTAGGTAAAAAGCTAGGGATAAAGCATGTGAGAGGGTAAAGGACTAGTATACTAAAGAATATTTCAAGTACTGTAACATTCTTTCGCTTATTTCCTATTTTTTTCCATGTATATGGGGTATTGAAAGCCATCCAATTTCAGTCCATCTTCTCGCCGAAGAAAGCCTCAAAAGCGCTCAAGGATAAGTAAGTGAAGACAGTTAGATGAGGGCAGGGTAAATCAGAAAAAGGCAAGAAAGCCTGTTTTGGAAAAACAGCAGTATCAAATAAGCCAGAAGTCTCTCTTTCTTTCTTCCCTGTAAGCCAGAGCCTGTTGGAATCATAAGAAAAGCCCCTGCTTCTTTTTCCACTGCACTGCCAGTTGAAGTTGAAATTGGAGTAGCTTTGCCCTTCTATCCAGTCCATCCCATGGGAGTTGACTATCCAGAAGGAGTCTTTGTTTGCCTATTGTAAGACTCTTTCAATCTGGCTAAGGCCTTTCAGTGTCCACCCTAATATGTTAGTGCTTGGCTCTATCGAATGACTTTGTCCCTTACGAGGCCTTTCACTTCTCACAATCCTAAGCTATCTTCTAAAAAAAGTGGATCTTCCTAATCAATATTGCTTGATAGAAAGGGAGTCTTTTGCCTCCTTCTAAGGTGTCTGTCAGGTTGACGTTTCCTTATCCCACTCTAGTGCTGGGAGGAAGCCTTCTTTCGCTATCGGGATACGTTGGACTGGAAAAAGGCAATGGCCTCCTGTACTTGGCCCGAGATTCGTTGCCAAAGCTAAAGCATTCGGGTAAACATACATACCCTATCGATTCCTTAGTCTATGGATAGTCCCTTACTCTGTATATCCTGTCAGTGCCTTACCTTGTCCTTGACTTGCCTTTCTTCCTTAGGGTCAATCACTTCGTGCCTGTAGTCCCTATGTAAGAATCTTTCCTAAGGCAAGCGGGAAGCACTTCCAATGAGAATGGGATAGTTGGCTCTAGGTCAAGCGTAGGAAGGAGTACCCCATAAGCAAAAGAAGGGAAGTTCTATCTCATAAGCGAAAGAGGGGCATCCACTTTTTCCACCTTCGAGCCAGTTGCAGTCCTTTTCCCTTTTGTTTTGTCAGCCAGTGCTTTTTGAATATCACTATCCTTTTAAGCCAGGACTCTTTTCTGCTTGAGATCCAGAAGTTGGACTTTCTTCCTTTCGCCCTGCCAATCTGAATCTAATTACTTCCAGGCCAGTAGGTTATGAACTAGGTTATCCTAGCCCTGCCAGTTCTGTTTCCCTTGGTTTTCCCCCTGTAAACCTTCCCTTTCTATTTCCATTTCCTCCTTCTATCAAGGGAGACTCTTTCACTTTCGGCTCTTTACTCCTTCTAAAGAAGCAGACTCTTTGACTCTCACTCCTGATTCTATTCTATCAAGCCAGCCTATCTCTGGATACGGCAAGGAAAAAGGAGACAAGGAGGAAGGAGTATTGATCAAATGAGAAAGCAGGTATGAATTCCTTCTCAGAGTTTACGTCTAGCTTATGGGCTGTATAGCTATAGCTATGGGTTAGAAGTTTCCGAGTCATGGAGTTCCTCCAAGCCAATTGCAGTTTGAAGGCCATCTACTCCTTCTGCCTTTACTGGGGAGCTATAGAGAATAGGTACATCTCCTCCCCTTGTGATAGGGCCAGTCCTACTTCTATCCCTACGAGTTCTGTTACATACCGTCCAGTAAGATATAGAGATATTCTGGAAGCTCTAATTGGAATCAATACCCGGGTCTGATTAGGATGTTGCTTCTTTCTTAATAAAGATCTTTCCCGGTCACTGAACAACAGGGATTTCTATTACTTTGACTTTGCTTTGTAGTAGGCGCCTTGCCTTTAACAAGATTGGCTCTTTCTTGAATTGGAATAGAAAGAGAAAGCCTCAATCAAAAAAGGTATCAGGCTCATGGTGGTGCAGCTAATTACTTAAGAAGAATCAGAGAATAAGATTGAATATTGAATAATGAATCGCCTTTCAAGCACTACGTTCCTTCTTCTTCCCTTACCGCAGGCCAAAAAACAAACTCTATTTTCTATCTTTCTCTTTATAGCTGATTTGAATTTGAGTATTCGCTTCTTTTCTTTATAGCTATAGCTCCTCTTTCCTTTTTGCTTTTGTACGGCCACTCTCTTCATCCTAAAAGTTCAAAGTAAAGAGAGACAAAACAAGGATAACCTCTAAATGAAAGGGAAAGCACTAAAAGATTTGCATCAGCCAGTTGACGGGGTCCATTCCGAAGGACAAGCGGGTTCTCCCTTCGCCCACAAGCCCTAGTGCCTTTCAGGAACTCGTTAAAACTAATATAAGAAAGCATAAGATGGGTTTCAAGACCTGGAAAAAGGTAGCTCGGCTTGGAGATCGTACTTCTCTCACGCTAGGAGTGGCTGGTGCACAGAGTAAGAAAGGGAAAGTGAGCACTCCTATCGCTGTAGATGGTCTAAAGAAAAGTAGATATGATGCAATGGATCTGGATACTCCAAACACTACTGAAACGGCGGCGACTGCTTCCCTTCCCCCTTTGCCAGCCACCCATTGGATTGAATAGAACAAAGGGCCTCGCTCTCACGTACCTACCACGGTACAATGAAAACTACTTGAAAGTTCACCCAACGAACCATGGAAACAACAGGAGCCGTTCAGATAGAGCGCTCACTACCGGGGCGAAGGAAGGGCTGAAAGTCATTCACTTATTGGCTGAATTTCTCGTGCTATGGAGCCGCCTCATATGGTATGGTTGGTGAGTTGAATGTTGAATAGCTTCCCAACGCAAGCATGATTGACTAGATATCGAGCTTACCCAGAGGGAAAGAAGCCATATCTAGGAACTTTTTTGGCTCGACCTACAGCGACTGCCAGGGCCATTCTAATCTGAAGATCAGAAGGACACGCCGGGCAGATGGAATGCATTATGTAATTCCAAGGGCAAAAACCCCTGCTACGAAGGCTCGGGATACGCGAACAACTAAGCCATTGACTAATTAAAGACCTCTGCAAGACCTATCTGATTTCAGACACATGCGGCTCAAGAGCAGGGTAGCCGGCTCGGGGGTCGGAAAGGTGGGAAAGTGAAGAGCCAGACGACTCGTTAAGAGGATTTTTTTGACTACTTTACGGGGACGGGGAGGAAACATTCAAAAAAGAGATTCGTTCTAGTAGTAGAGATAGATAAAGTGATCTATAGTGTGCTCCCTTTCGTGAAATAAGCTTTTATGTTAGTGCGCAGGTGCAATCCTTTTTACTATCAGATGCAGATGCTGCAAAGAAGCTTACTATAAGAG
Source organism: Elaeis guineensis (assembly GCF_000442705.2). Lineage (NCBI taxonomy): Eukaryota > Viridiplantae > Streptophyta > Magnoliopsida > Arecales > Arecaceae > Elaeis > Elaeis guineensis. The sequence continues at coordinate 32,598 of NW_027332430.1, forward strand.
CAGTAACTAAGGCAGAGCTCTAACTTGAATGCTAAGGGGATCCGGCTCTTTTATACAGTAGGGGCGGCGAAAGAGAAAGAACTAAAGTGCTCTAGCTTATGCCTTTCCTGAAAGGAGCTTTTCTTTGACTTGAGTTGAGTGTGCTTTCAATCCTTTATTATTTATTTTAAGATAGCTCGATAAAGTCTTTACTATCAGAGGAGGTATCCGGTAAAGAAAGGGATATTACTATTCTTCCACGATAAAAGAAAAGAGAGAGAGCAGATGGAATCGTACCACCAATGCTTACTATAAAGCAAAGAAGTCTAAGAGCGGAAAGCAATACTTCCCACAGCAGCAACCCTGAGAGAAAGTGATCCATAACTTGATTGAAGAGCAGAAAGCGCTGCCTTGAGGAGCAGGAGCTGCTAAGTAGAGCCAGGAAAGTCCAGTAGTGATCCAGTTATTTTCTTAGAGAGATCCGGGATCTAAGTTCATAACTAATAAGGATGTCTACTCCCCCCATTCGCGAAGTCAGCTTTGATCTTAGTGCTAGCAGGTTAGACAGTAGCAGCTCATACAGAGCAGAGTTCCCTTCTCTTGACTATAGGAACGGAGAGCGAACGAAACACACTACCTACGGGAATAAAATGGAAGAACGCTAACAGAAGACAGCACCCGGGGATCCTCTTCTTACTTTAAGAGCAGCAACCGAGCTCAAGGGACTCTTGACTACTCTGCTGTGCGGGCACGGGCAGAGAAGAGAAAGAATCAGACTCATTCTAGCAGCTACCGTCTTTCAGGTTTTCCGTGAATGCGCTTTTCTCTTACTTTCCTATCCGATGCTGGAAAGCCGTCTACCTAAGGCTGGCTTACTCCTCTTGTTTATGAAAAGCCTCTCAGAGGCCAAGTTATAAAAAAATGAGGATAGCCTCGGGGCTTTGCTTTTTCTTTCTTCCGTGCATTTCTTGCAACAATCAAAATGGTTTTTTTTTTTCAAGGTAAGCGCTTTCTTGAAAGTCAGCTGCTTGCTGCTCTTGAGCACTGTACCGGTTGGTTCTTCAAACCCACTGAATCTCGGTTGGTCTGTCTTCCCAAAACAGGAATGCCTTATGTGGCCCGGGCTTCTATCCTGACTTTATTTCTTGAGCTACCCGGCTCTACTAAAGAGCTTGATCTGCGCTTCTCGTCAGACTGGATATGGGGTGCATACTTCTCCAGCTCCAAACACTTGCTCTCGTACTCAAACACTGACATGTCTCCCTGGGACAAAGACATTCACTCTTCTTCCTTCTGGTCTTGGAGATGCTGAGGGACATAGCGGTCTCTGAAAACGATACAGAATGATTCCCAGTCGATGTCCTCCAGAGCGAAATCCTCAAAGTACACCCGATGAGTAGACTGCCACCAATCATAAGCCCTGCCTTGCAGCACGTAGGTGGCTAGCAACACTCTATCTTCGTACTGGCATCTCATCAAAGAAAAAATCTGATCGAGCTCCTTCAACCAATCTTCAAACATCATAATTGCTTAGATAGAATTAGAATGCGTCAGGTTAAGGTTTTGGTAGCCAAGATAACAAAGTAGATCTCGCCCAAAGGTGCCTCTTCTGAGGCCGGTCACCGGGGTTGAAGCAACTTGCTACTTCTATCTATCTATCTAAAGCATTAGAGAGTGATCAGTGGTACTAGCTTGAAACAAGGCGAGTGTTTCGAAGGCCCATTCCAACTACATAGAAAGGGCAGTAGCGGTATCGACATTTTGAATTTAGCTCAGTCAAGTGCGTTATCGTAGGCAAGCGCCTCGTCTTTGCTCAGTTGTCATCATCTTGGGTCGTGGAAGAATTGGGTTCGACTCCCGCTCCCCATTGCACCATCATGTGGTGTTTTTCAGCCCCTAAGCGAGGGGGCCCCTTCTCCATCCAGTGAGCAAAGATCATTTGAGTGAGTGGTGCCCCCTCAATGTGATCACCTTCCCATCCCGATAGACATATATACTGCTCCTTTATTTTGAAGGTGACGTCACCCGCATTCGGCACCCCCGTTCATGATAAGGAAATCCAGGTTAAAGACTTGGTCTGGTCGTCTTTCACTGCCCAAACATCCACGTTTCGCAGCTCCGTTTACTACGGTTTGATAGCCAGCCTTTCCTTTGCCATGCCCCGCGGTCGATCACTGTTCGTTGAAGCCCGTGTCCTGCATTGCCCCCTTCGCTGCTTGCTGCAAACGAGGACGCCGCTCTCATCTCCCCACAACAACCTTCCTCCTCGATTTCCGAATGCAACTGTGGTGGCGATACTGATGACCACTTCTCCGGAGTATTCTGATCACTCTTATCTTACTAGCGATCGGATTTGGGCCCTGCTACGGGCTTGGTCTCTTGTGTCGTGCCTCTGCCACTTCTATTGCTTCTGGTTTCAGGTTCTGATAAAGAGAGTTTTGACACGGAGGTGGAGGGAAGGGACGTTAGTTCTTTATCACCTGGGGAGCGAGCGACGGGAACGAACGAGTTTGGCTTGCAGACCAACCTTTTCTAGTTATAACTTCTAACTAGGTTTTTTTTTATAACTGATCTGGATCACTAACCGAACCGGAGAGCAGGAGAGCTAACGGGGGAAGCAAGAGTGGAGTGCATTGATTGAGAATTCATTATATAACGATAACGAGATTCTTCGTTCTTTCTTGTGTTAGTTAGCTAGCTTCCTCTTTTCCAGGTAAAGAAGGAAGCAGCCAGTCTAATTCAAAAAGATTGATAAGCTCGAAAGGAATTTCCTCAAGCCCGAGTGTCCGCTTTCCAGTTTATCGCTTAAGAAAATAAATCGGCATAAAATAGTACTTCCGCTTCTTGACAAAGACGAATGATCAAAAGAATGCCTGTTGAAACCAAGCTAGTCCCTAAACTCAAGCCTGTCTTTGTGTTCCCGATTGAAGGTATGAAAGTCAAGCACCAGAAAGAGTACCCCGAATCGGACCAATAACATGAGGTATCACGCTTGCAAGTGCATATTTAGCCTCCATGTCGATGGAATCCAATAAACTAGATATGTAGTTGTAGAATACTTATAAAAAAAAATGAATGAAAGCGGAACGGAATCAAGCATCTCCCGCTCCCGAGATTCAGCTGAATCCCCTATCTTAAGTAAGAATGTATAAGGGTCTCAGAAATGGAGATGAGCTGGCTTTCCCGGCGTAAAACCATCAAAAGAACTGGTACCCACTGTTTAGTATAGGAACAACGACTAGTTTCCGGGTTATACATGCCTACTTCTTAAGCTTTCCCTTTACTTTATCAAGCTTGAGAACCGACCGGACCCCTCTTGTTTCAACATTCAACATAAGAACAAAGCATCAAGAGGATTTCCCACTGTTGCATCTCGTGGAATCAATTATGTACGACTTACGACTGGCTGTATGGATTTCGGGCGAAGGTAGCTTGATCATATCTCATATCTAGGCCCCTCAGCTTGAAAAAAAAAGCAGCTCTTGCTTATGCTTCCCATGTTTTGCGAAAAAAAAAGCGCTTCTACGGCCGACCGCCAGAAACAGAAAAGAAAGCCACCTACTCGCTTACGGGGCAAGGGAATCTTTCTTGATCCACGAAGGGTGCGAACTAGAAGAGCGAGCCAAAAAAGCAATCTATACCAATTGAAAGAAAGCATATAGTAGGCTAAAAGTGCAGGAAAGATTGGATTCCAACTAAGAAAGTCAGCGGCTATTCGTCCTTATGGCCCATATTTCATACTCTTTTTCTCAGGAAAGCACGGTACGAAAAGAATCGGAACACGAGTCTTCGGCATACAATAAAAGAAAGCAGTTCAATCGAGTTCAGGAAGGCGGGGCTCTCTCCAACTCATTCCTCCATAGTACTATATGAAATATCAAATATAGGAGTGAATGTCATAATAAAAAGGAGGGAAAGAAAGAGAGGACAGGACTGTTACACCATAACTGCCGAGCTCTTTATGCTATAGTTCAGTTCTATATTTAGACTCGCTACAGGAACGTAGGAACGAAAGATACCAACCATAGAAGAGGAACGTAGTAGCGTCACTCGACCGTAGTACTAGGAATGAACACTTTTATTAAAATAACAGGTTCTAGGTATTTCGTTGCTTCAAGTATTACGTTCGCTGGCATATCTACTATTAGAAAGCATCATAAGAGTCTAGGAGAGAGGCTAAGCTACGGAAAGAAGGAGACTCGCAGGCTAAAAAAAAAAGAAAGTCCGAACGGGGACAGGCTTGACTCGCTTGCTGGCCTTAGATAAAAAAACTTCTCTACTCTAAAAGAATTTTTCATAGAAACTGGACAATACTTAAAGTAAAGGAATACTGCTTAATCGCTTGCTGTCCTAACTTGAATAACATTGATAACTAGCTTTCGAACTGGACGTAGATAACTCACTTTCTTCAAGAAAGGAAAGGGAAAGGACTAATACCTAACAGGTAAACAACTTAACTGTCTCGCCTAACTCAATGGCTTGCTCCCACACGAGAAGGGAATGACTAGATGATAGGGGCAAGAGGAGGTAAGAAGAGTTGAGGCAGGAACACTCCTCGCATCGCAGTCATCATCAGATGAGAGATATTCCATAACGATGAAACCGTCGAAAAGAGAACAAGCCCATTAGTTATTTAACTAGTATTCATTCAGTTCCTTCTCTCGCTGGAGAAGATGAGGAGATTCTTAGTCTAATCCCGGAACTTACCCGCAGAGCTAACTAACTTAGATAGCTGTCTGAACTATGATAACTCTATTGACTCACAACAGACTATCAGCTCAATTCCGAAAGAAAGGAAAAGGAACTGAGATCGTTCGCGAGCTATGGCCAGTGTTGCTAGAGAGTATGTCAGTTCAGAAATCCGACTCCTATTCAACCAAGTCGTACATCCCATTCTTCAACCCCAAGCCCCTTTTAAAGTCAAAGAATGAGGAACTTCCATGGGGGGAAGGAAGAAGTCAACCATCCACTCGATTTATTTGGCGCTATAACAATTGAAGCCAAGAGGTATGGCAATCAATAAAACTTCTGTCTGAAAGCGAAGAAGTCCTCTAAGACCTGAGAGTCAGTTAGGAGAGAGGCGGAGTCTTCCTTCTCTTCTTCTTTAGAACCCCAGCTCTTTCTAACATCAGCTTCTTTAATCCCGGGCTTCAGAATGACTTTCAATTCAAGCCAGAAAGTCGATCGGAAAAAGCCCTCCTCCAACCCTAAAATGACTCAATGATTGGAATAAAAAGGACGAAATTTCTTTAGGTTGCCCTTGGAAAGATCGATCCTCCCAAGCTTCTTCGTTTTGAAATTGAAAGCAAAAAAAAAAGAACTAGAAAGCATCCGAGTCGAAAACAACCAACCTTTTGCCTTCAACCCCAGCTCGCACTCGAAATGATCGAAGAAAAGGAACTGCCTTCGTCGCTTCTTTCCTCTTGCTTCGCCGGCGGGTGGGACTCATAATACATAATAGAATGCTATTCGGAAAAGGACTGATTTTTATTCTACTTTAAGTAAAGAGAAGAAGAAGTACTATTTAATAGAAACTCCTCCCCCTAAAAAACAGGAATTGGTAATGGCACACTGAACCGAGACTAGGGATGGACAGCTAGCCAACCTTTTACAGCTACCTTAGGTTTTTTGCTACTGGATTTCTTGCTTTCTTCCTCTGTTAACGGCTGAGAATCCTCTTCTCTTTAGTTAGTCTGCTACCGCTTCAAAGCAAAGGAAAGGAGGAGAAGAAGAAAATATAAAGAAAGCTAGGGCCTCCCTTTCGATGGCTACGAAAGCTCCTCTTTTCTTCTTATTCTTGGTTGAAAAGAAGTCGAGCTCGAGAACAGCCCAGTCCAAAAAAGAAAAACTTGCGCACTCAACTACAACCAGAACTATTCCCGAAAGAGAAGGAATGCTATCGGGATTGCCTTTTCAAGCACAGACGCGCGCAGGACGGACTTCCTTACCTCGCTTTAGTACTGGGAAGGAGATTATAATAAAGAGGGCGAGGGGGAAAGAAGACAGGATCCAATCCCATTAGCCGCCGTTGAGCCCGGATCCCATGCAAGTGCTAGAATCCGATCTGACTCCTCACGCTGGCAAGGAAAGAAATTCCATAAAATAAAGAAAGGGCATTGGTCCTAAAAATCAGAACCGGACTACCAAGCCTTGGGCAGCCGCCCTTAAGGACAGCTCCTTGGAAGAAATAAGTCAGACTAGGACTCAAAGGGCTCACTCTCTTTAACCACGAGGAGCTCCTTAAAAGCATGAACTCCGAAGAAGCCGCTTGGTTCAGGAAGAGTGAGAGATGAAGTATTGCCTTATATTATGTTATGAACTCGCTTTAAGGAGAGAAAAAAATCGGTTGGGGTTGGGGAAGTCTCTTAATTACATTACCCAATCCGCTGTTGCAAATTAAGACAGGATCCGCTGCTATAGTTCCAACAAAAGTAGCGTTGAACAAGAGTAGCTGCTAGTGCTCGAAGGATTGAAATACCTCGGCGCGTTGGGAAATAAAGATATTCTTTAAAAGCCAAGTCAAAATCCCCATTTAAGGACAGAACGACTGACAAACCACCTTCCAAAAGAACTGAAAAGCCCATTTGACTGAAACCGGTAGAGAGCTTCCTTGCTTACTTGCTTACTTGCTTTCAAGCCAAAGAAAACCACTCTTTAGTCACATATAATTATGATTAGGAAAAGGAGCGAGGACTCAAAAAATAGAATAAGACAGGAAATGAGAACGACGAAATCAACGGATGAACTCTTCCATGACCGTTGGGCGCATTAAGAGAAAAAAGGCCTTGACTAGGGTTCCTTAGTCTCAAAGGGAGAAGCAGACACTCTTACAAAGCCGGAGGGGAGATCGGGCTTAGATTTCAAGTAGTTTAGAAGCCTTCACTCTTTAGTCTCACAGAGTGGAGGAAGAAGATCAATCCAATTCACCCATACATAAAGGAATGCTTTGGGACAACAAGAACAACGACCCGATCGAGAAAAGGATCAATTGTGTATTAATTAACCCATAGAAAGGCAGGAGCGAGAGTCTGAGCCGATTGAGAAGACCTAAGCTATCCAAAGATTGTCTCTTCTCTGGCACTTTTTCTTTCTTTCGAGGGAGGTGCTCCCCGATGAGGCGGAGCATCTTCCTCGCAATTTAGGAAACTTTACAGATCTCTTTTTTAGCAGCTTAGTGCGCGCGTACCTGATCTGACCTCCCTTGCTTCGGACAGAGATAGATATTTTTCTATTCCACCACTGAGAGAGCAGATAGTTGCCTCGTCAGACATGTTGCTAAGTCGTGGTTGGTTCCTCTTTGCTATTGACTCGGGTCTGTTGGGCTAAGGGGAGACTGAACTGCCATCAGAAAATCACACTGACTGACTTAAGTACCAAACACAGAAGACAGCACAAACAGGACAGCTAGAGATAGAGAGATTCCCTATCAACAGGGCAAGATTGTGATTTCTATCTTTATCTATCTCCTTCCTTTCCTTCTTGTTTAGTACTGGATTCAAAGAGTCTCAGATATTCCCTTCCTTGTTTTAGAAAGCAGGATAGAAGGAGTAAGGTACGCTAGCTGAAGAAAGGGAGAGATAGAAAGAAATAGAGAGAGAGATCTAAGCACAATAAAATAAAGAAGTAAACATTTTTCATTTTTGAAATACCTCAAAGCTTGCTTACAAAGGGCTTCACTCCTAAGACATATGAGTCACTCACACTATCTTCACAAGTCTCACTTCAACCTCTCACCAACCTCTCATGGGCGACTTTTTATATAGACTTAGAGAGCCTTCATGGAGGTGACAAGTGTCACTCAATTGGATACATACAAGGACTCACAAGACTGACATCTAGACACATGGCAACTGACTTGGGAACTAAGGCAACCCTTGCCCTTGCCTACTTAGAAACTTATCTATATAGGAGGACACATGTCTCATTCCTTGGGACACAAGTCTCTATATGGTAGTCAAACTTTGTCAATATAGTCCAAACAAGAGAATACTTTTTCTCTTAAGTGGTGACTCATCAACCTTGGTCATCAAGGTCTCATGCAAGGAGACACATGTCCACTCACATGAGGGAATCCAAGTGGCCTTCTTCTTTTATTCACTCACATGACCGTTATAATAATATATAGAATTTCATAGGCATAACATGCACTCAAATTCTATTGAAATGAAAAGGAACATTCCAAGAATCTATACTTTCTAGCCTATAACCCTCTAGACTCAAAACTTTGACAAGACTGCCCAACTAACTGGGCTTATATTTTTCTTTTTTTTCCCTTTTGCCCTGGTGTCTTGGTAGCAACTGGCTGCATGTCTTCTGGGTCGAGGATCTGGATTGGTCGGGTCACGACTCCTTCTTCTTCACTTGCTCCAGGAATGCTTTGTCACTTTTTCTCTCCCTAAGCTTTTATAAGGTATTGGGGGCACATGATGGTCCAGCGGAACTGCTGATATCTCTGATCAAAAAGACTGCTTTTTTTACCTATTTCATTTCTCGTCCTTATTCTCGTACTACCTAGAGTAGAAGGTACGAGTGAGGTCAGCTGTCGTGAGATCAAACCAAAGTGCAAACCCCGATTTCATCGTCCACGGTATCTGATTTGCTGCCACATAAGCGAATACCTCTTGACTGGTTGGGATTTCAATTTGGCTTTCTGTACTGATCCTTCTTCTGACTTCTGATTCGGGTACTGCTTCTGCTGATAATCCGAATCTTGCCCACCAGATATCAAAGCAAGCGGGCCTACTGGCGACATTTAACATTCTCCCAAGTAGAAAGAACCATGAATGAGTTCGATCTGGATTGTTAATCTTCAGAGCCTCAATGAAGGACTCTTGATATTACAAATAGCTGCACCGGATATGGCTTCCAGTTAGAATTTGAGGATCTAACATTGTTATAGTTCCCCACTCTGAAAAAGGGATGATCCTCTGGAAGATGCATACGGAGTACGCGATGTCATTGCCTCTGTAAGAGTGCTTTTTTATATATGCCGATTTCGTTGCCTTTAATCTATCTTGAGCTCATCTCCATCCTCCAGGTTGCAGGGAAGAGCTCTATATTCTGGGTCCAAGGATGATGGTTGCAACGTTCCAACCATCTGCGCTTCCACCAATGACTTCAGGCTCAAGGCAGGGAGCCTCTATTTCTGTATGATTCACAACCCATTGATTCTCTGTTCTTTCGCAGGATACCATGTTGATTCGGCTGGTTCCCTTTCAAAAAAAAATTTTCTGGTTAGGAAATAAGGGAGACTGTGACTCTCCCCCTTTATTTGTTCTATATCAAAGTCAAAGAGGGGCTTGCCATCTAGCGAAAATATGTTTTGCAGCGAGGGTCTTGACATCTTTCTTAAGGGTTTCATCAATGCCTTACAATCTGTTCTCAACAGGAACCTCTGGTTAAGGATGTAGATTTGGAACTTTAGAATGGACTTCAAGGCTGCTAGAACTTTCTTCTGGATTGTCGAATAGTTTTTCTTGACGTCACTCCACGCGCTGGAGGCATACTGGATTACCTCTTCCTTTCGATCATGTACCTGTTTAAGGACTCAGCCCCAACTTCGGATGCATCGGTCTCGATCACCTTCTCGTTATTGTCATCTGGCAGGGCAAGAATTGGGAGTTTCTTTACCTTTTCGTTGATCCTCCTGACGGCATCGGTACACTCATAAGATAAGGGTTTTTTATTATTTTTCCTCAGCCTATTGGATAGGATCTTTCGGTCGTAGGCCAAGTTCTTGTAATAAAGTAATAGGACAGGTAGTTCAGACATCCTAAGAACCTCTGGAGTTGCTTCTTGTCGGTAAGATTGTAAGGGAATTTTTCAGATTATTCCATGGAGTGATCTTGAACCCTGATTCTTCCTTCTTCGATCTTCTGCCCAAGGAACTCGACTTCTTCCTGGAAAAGCTTCATCCTTCTGGCTGATAACGCTATTCCAGATCTTTCAATGGATTTTCAAAAAGCTTTAAGCCCTTGCTGAAGATAAGGACGTCATCAATGTAGGCAATTGCAAAATAGGCTAGGGGCTTTCTTATCTCATCCATGGCTCTCTGGAACTCTGACTGTGCATTTTTCAATCCAAAAGGCCCATTCTGTCCCAACGGAACGGTACCAGCTGTTTGATACCGGTCCTTTTTTCAGCAATCCCAAAATCCAGACTTCATTTCAAACTTGCTAAAGATCGGGGCGCCAGAAAGATGATGAATTAGAGACAGTCGACTGGGGACAGGATATCGGATCCATTTGAGGGCATCATTGAGCTTCCCTATCGTTCCGGGTTTTTTTAGAGCAAGATACCAACCAAGTCAAGGGCGATCCAAATGACTGAAGCCGACAGAAAACTTCATCAAAGATCTCCTTTAGAAGAAACTCATCCGACATCTCAGCTTCGCCAAATAGGTAAGTCGTATCCGTTTGGAGTGCGTCGAAGTATGAACATAGCAGGGATACTCCTTTCTGAAGGGGGATCCCGTGGCAAGGATCGTAGCGGCATTTTACGTCCTACATCCACAATCACAGCCGTCTTGTCTCCAGTCGAAGCTAGCTCTACTGATTCCTCTGGTTTAATCCCATGATTTCGATGATTGCGGTCGGATTCATCCACCACTCCCCTTCGGGCTGGAATTGGCACAACGGAGCTAGTCCTCCAGTGGAGTTAGGAGTTCCCAATCTATGAGCGATAGACCTCGCGGTTTTACCCCGGGACTTGGACCCTAGGAAGCCAACATTCCATCCCTTGTCGGGACCCGAGATACTCCTAACAACAAACAGGTCGAACTGAAGTTTCTGTGATCACTATATGTAATTTCAGAGGTATAAGACTGAAGAGGTATGGTACTCTAATAGAAGTTGAAAGAGAGCTATAAACCAGACGATTTCCTGACAAGCATCATCGGAGAATAGTCTGCTATTGAAAGATGAATCCTCCTCTAAGGTGACACTTTCTTCTTTCTTCGGTATTTCCACTATTGGCTTTCAAGTCAAGTGCAAGAGTGGAAGCGGGTGGCATTCCCCTATTTTATTTGTATTTGAGATAGTTTCATCGTCGTCTGCTGTCTCTGCTCTGTTAATTTCTGATTCCGCGGCTAGGCACCGAAAGCTTCAGTCAACACAGTCCTATCTACTTCCGCGGATTGTGAAAGACATAAGATGCCCACCAGACCTGCTATGCGAAATGGCTAGCAAGAAAGTAATGCAGGATCGGTCTTGTTCCTTCTTTCACAACTGATCCAAGATGTCACTATTGCGCTTGAGCGGCATTAGACATGGGCATGAAGGAGCCATTCCTTTTTGACTCCGGAAAGGCTCTTGGTCCTACCAATTGGACAATTGCTTGAAGCTCTGTCAAAGCAGAAAGGACTTTAAAGTCATCAGTGCCACATCGGTTTGATGCCGAATCCAATACAAGAGCAGATATTCCCCTAAGAAAGGAAATGGGGCCAACAACTCTTACTACATGCTTCCTGTACTTTCATACTTAAGATCTTGCCCAAATGCCGCACCGCAGATCGGATTCTAACTCTTAGGAATCTCTCTAGATGCGGGATAACGGTTGGTGCTTTAATATGAGTGTTTTAGGGCAATGCCGGGGTAAGGAGTCTTCCCAATAGCAAGTTCTTGATATGCGAGGAGGCCCCCCCATCTATTGGCTTTGTACCATTCCTGGGATTGGCTAAAGAACCTTATTACCCTTCCTTCTTGACTCTCGTTCGAGTTTACTCTTTCTTGGTAGCGAAAGGGGCAGTAATTCCAGATAGCGATTAACTGCTTTCCAGCCTATGCCTAGACCGAGAGATTTACAGATATACATTTTGGCAAAAAGTGGATTAGTCTGCTCTTACCTTGGGACGTCTGCCTAAGCACTGGCTTTTCCAGGTCTTTCTTTTCTAAGCTTACCTCAAAAAGTCTCTTTTAAAGGGTAGCGGGTAAGCAGGAAATCCAGTAATCAAGGTTTTGGCAGGGCAAGTCCGAAAGGCTAAGAGCCTCTTTTTTTGTCCTAAGAGCGCATTCATCCCCAGATGGAGGTTGATTTCCTCAGTGACCAAAATGCCGACACCAAAGAGACTTATAATTAAGTCTTCTAGCCTTTCAAACCAATTGATTAGTACTAGCAGCTTGCATTCGATGCCATATTCCTTATACTATTATCCTTGCTCCTCGGACATTAAGGCAGTGCCTTTGCTGATTGATTGAAGTAAAGAAGAGGGGCCCGAGAGAATGAGAGGTCTCTTCCGCTCCGCACCTTATATGGATCTTGGCGCACTATTGGTTATTGCTGCAAGTAAGCTGGTATGATCTGCTGCTTGGAGAGCCTTAGGTAATTGCATCCCTCTCCTTAAAGTTTAGGGAGGACGGACCTTCCTTTTGATCGAGTCATTTTATCCATCAATAAAGAGATAGGAAAGAGTGGGCGCCCTTCGGACAATTGAATTGATTCCTCGGAAGGCTATATATTTACATGAGGGTAAGGGCTAACAAAGAAGATTCCTTGGAAAGTATGATTATTTCCTGATGGGTCAGCTCTATTTTTCAAAGTTATAGAACTTATAGAATAGAATAGGGTATGTTTGCATATATAAGGTAATCTTATTTTCACCTAGTCCCACTCCAGTAGTAAATAGTAGTCTTTTTTTTTTATATTTATTTATTACGTGGGAAAAAGCTTAGTCAAGTTCCCTCCTCCAAAGCATCGATTCAAGATTGGAATCTTAAGGGTTGGAGCGCTAAGATAAAACTATCCAATTTGAGTGCCTTACTATCCAGTTGACGTACTAAAGTAAGCCTATCCTGCAGTTCCTGCCCCTTACGAGCCAGTGAGTAAGAGTGTTCCATTTTTCTTTCCAGTGTCAGTTCCCAGTCCTTGATTGAGTCCTACTTCTCCTTCTGCCTACGATCCAAAAAAAAAAAACAATAGGAGAGCGAGTCCATCAAATTACATTGATAGTAGCCCTCCAGCAGCCATCGAGTAGGAGTTGCTTTCAATGTTGGTTTCCGGCCAATTCCTTTTGTTGTCGATCCAGGCAAGGGCAGGTTCCAAAGAGGATGTCGTCCTAAGGCGAAGCTGGGAAAGTCAAGTTTTTTATTATCCGTTTAGTTTCTTAATATTCCTTCTAATAAGAGTCCCTAAACTATGGGGTACTAAGACTATCAGTTGTAACAATACCATTTCTACCAAGGATTCTTACCAAAGATAGAGTGTAAGGGCCTATCCAAGACAAGATTAAGTGGTGTCCTAAATGTCTTATGAGTATGAGGTACCTTCTAAACCCTTCAAATTACACTGGGAGTTCCCTCGAGTATCAATAGGAGCTCTTTCTTAATGCCCCTCCTTCCTCCTTAACTTCTTTCTTGGCTTGCTGCCAGTCCATCCCCATTAGATAGTTAGCTCATTAGAGCGGGAGATCGCGAACCTTGTGTCTTATTTTTTGTAGGAGTAGTTTATAGTCTCATCCCAGTGCTAGCTCCCTATAAGCCTGTGGGATCAAAATTCTATTCTGCCTTGTCCCCCTACTCTCTCACTGCGAATGCGGATAGAGGCAGTTATTCACTCAATATCTGGTAGAAAGAAGAAGAGCCTAGAAAATCTCTCAGACTCTAAAGAACCAGCCCATTATCTACCCTTAATCTAATGAGTCGCCATACTATACTAGATAATATTAAAGAGGGAGGGAGGGCTAAGGATTGGAGTACTAAGTCAAGCCCATCTAATTACTAGCCTATTCTGACTAGCATAAGAGATTTACAGCCTTATACTTATTACTCGTAATACGACAAATCCTATTCAAACTGCAATGGAATAGACTCCGTATTTCTATTTGTATAAGTCCCCTTACCAGTATCGGTCTAAGTGCCCTAGTTTCCTGATTCCCTTGCCAGTGTGCTAGCAAAGTTGACTGCTGTTCCTTCGAATATCTACTAGCTTTGAAATAAGCTTTCCAATGCAAAGTTATCAATCCGCTTCGCTTTCAAGACATCAGGATAAAAGGCAGTTTCACCTTCTACTTTAAGTGTGAACCAAGGAGATTTAGCGGAGCTTCCCACTTCTAGTGAGGCAGTTTCATTGCCTTTTGTAATCCCCTGTTTCGAATTAGAAGCAGAGATTCCAATATCTCTGCCTCCTGTTGCTTTTCCATGGAATCTTTTTCGAGCTCTCTTTCAGCCAGTGTAATAAAAATGCTCTGTCTTGTTGCCAGGTAAGCAACGCTTCATTTAAGAATATCCTTTGATTTGAGTCAAAGCAAGTGAAAGAAAGTGCTTTTTAAGATGTATTGGTACGCCATCTAGTGGCCTTCCGTAGGCCAGCAAGGGGAATGGTTTAGCGCATATATAAAATATGTTGGGGTTTATTCCCCTAGTGTAAATAAGGTTATCTGACTTAATCCATCTGGCAAGAAAGAAGGTTGCACTTTAGGGCTATAGAGATTTCTTCCTCTTAGGGCTAATTCTCTCCCTGGGAGGGTTCTAGATACGACATAGCCTTAGGTCTAAGGTCTAAGATGCTCTTGAAGATTAATATAAAATGCTTTATTTTTCTTATATGCTTTCCCCTGTATTGGAGGACTACTAGAATAGATTTCTCTTCATATTTGAATATGGAGGAGCACTACCATATGCATATGAGTTATTTCCCTATGCCTTTTTCCTTTGCTCCCCTTGCAGCAATATCGCCTAGTTTACTGATTGCTTCCCCTTCCCCTATCTAATATTAATATGCTTATGCTTTCCTATAAGGCAGAATACTCAAATAAGCTTTTTGTTTTTGGGGACCTGTGCTTGAAGTTTTCCCAATACCCGTAAAAGCAGGACAAGGATACCCTGCGTTAAAGAAGGACCTATATACAATCTTTCGGGGTTAGAAAATAGTACTCCAACGGATCTCAAACCCTAAGGTTTTTAGACCTACCTGGGCAAGGGTTTTTCGAAAAACTAACACACTTTTAGAAAGAAAGACAGAACTCTTATTTATATAGAATATTCTCAGTCAGTTATCAGTATAGTTTGCCATCTTGTTCTCAACTGACCTAGTAGGTTGTTGGCTAACACCTTTTATTTATCTTATTCTTCATAGTCGATTGATAGCCCGCCTGAATCGACAACCCACTCCCGGAACACTCACTAGAAAGCCCAGATGAGAAGGAAGCTGTTTTCGCCTTATCCGCATAGGTTGTTGCTAGGCTCTTTGATAGAATAATGGGGCATTACCGGACGTAAATAAGAAGGTTAGAACGAATAAGCTAACTCTTTCCAAAAAGGGGTTGGCGGAGTAAGGTTTAGGCTTTCCCTTGCCAACTCCAACTATTCCATCTGGGAATGAATCCGCTCTTAGGACAACTAGGCTGTTTGAAGGTGCGTAGCGGAGTGAAGTCAAAGGACGTAAGATAGAGGAAGTACAGAAAAACATCCTTTTTCCTTTAGTGCGTAGGCGTAAGAGAAAGAGAATTTACGGAAGCCAAGCAGCGTCAAGACGAGTCTGTTGATAAGATCATCAGTCGATTAGCCGCATCTGAGATGATGATGAAGTAATCCCTTTCCTTTTTTCTGAGCCTGCCCTCTCTCGATTGGAGGGGAATCACTAATTTCTCCTCTTAGTTGTCCAGTCTACTTACTTTCCACTTCACTTCGCTATCATCTATTTTTATACATTATCTTTCTGGCTGCTATCTTTCTAAGCAGGATGGGATCTTATCTTTAGTTGAAACCCCTCGGATAAAAGCTAAAAAAGACGATTACCAGGGTCTATTTAACAACTCTATTGAACAACCCTGTCTCTATTCCCAGATTGAATAGAAGATCAGGACCAATATCATCTATGGTCTTCTCGAAAGAGGACAAAGGACGGCCTTAGACCAAGAACAGTCTCTTTCCTTTAATATAAAAAAAGAAAATAAGGAAGAGCTTTTCCGCAAGAGGAAAGAGCAGGAATTTCGGGATGCTATTGGCTATGATACTAGTAAAAAGAGTCACTTTCTAAAGCAAAGCTTCCTATCCTCCTTTAGGCTATGGACGAAGCTTTGGTAACTAAGAGGTCTTGGCTTTTATTACATGCATACCACTGTCCTGTACACTAAGTGAAACTAGCTCTAAGACGAGTACGGTCCCTCATTCCATTCCTACCTCCCCGCCCTTTTAAGTAGAGTGGGAAAAATGGAGATAGGCAATCTATTTCTTTAATATTAAAAAGGATCCCAATAGCAGTAGGAAAAGCAGAGAGAAAGAGAGAGAAGACAGCATACGAACATCAAGTAGAGCAAGGTGGCGCACTCTCCGAACCAAACAAGCACATAGAACGATTTGAACCAGTAACAGCAACCAACCGATTGTGAGGGCTGGCCGAGCAAGGAGCACAAAAGATCGTTAACTGTTGCTGTCGTTACAAGCCTAAGGACAGAGGGTGGGACATTGATCCAAAGCTCGAGTACGGTACGAAGCCATTCCTCCATGAAAGGATCGGGCTGTTGGCTCGGGCAGAAGGCGCTTGCGTACTATAAACACATGAGAAAAAAGGAGGCATCGCTCCTAGTCAGACTTCAATCTCTGACTTTCCTCTGTTCTTTATGAAAAAGGTCGGACTCGAATTCTTGTCTTTTCGACAAGCCTACGCTTCTTTGAAGTGAAGTACTTTGCCTCTTTTTTCCGATAGAGCTCTCTTTCAAGACGCAACTCATTATATACGGTTTCAATCTCTACAGAAAGCTGAGACAGGGATAACTCCTTATTCATTCACTTACCCTTCTCTCTTTATGAGAATCCTACTCCTAATGCTATTGCTGCTACTGCTTCCTTTTCTGTCACAAGCCATTCGCTTGAAAACAACCCCAATGTTCTTCCCGCTCTGATCCTGATCCTGCTACCCCTCTTGCCGATGTACCTTCCGGACAAATGCTTAAGCCAATAAGAAAGGAAGAAGTAGCGATATGCCGCCTTATAAAGAAAGGCTAAGAGCCGACGGAGAGAGCTTCCAACAGCCTATGAGTGCACACTAGGCCCCAATTCGGAACAATGTGATGCTTCCCCCCGTAGGTCGCCTTAGCCAATCAATCCTTTTCAACTATCTCATAATGCCCCAAGATCGGATCTCAAAGTCGACGTGAGACACTATTCCCATCAACTGGCAATGCGCATTGGCTCATTCCCTTTGAAAACATCGGATTCTCTGCCATCTGATCTTTCTTCTTCAATTGAATTACCTTGATTACCTTATTACTTTCTTTCCTTGCTAGGCGCAAAAGGCTTTTTGTCGGTCGCCGAGAGCTGGAGTTCATCCAATGCAGCCCTTCTCTTATATACGATAGCACCAACGTCCGATTCTGTGCTGCTCTCTGATTCACTTCCTCACAGCCTCAGTTCCTTGTCCTCTTGTTGGCATCTTCCTTATACTAGGGAAATTGGCTTCATTCATTCCTTCCTATTCTATTCCCAACAGCGTTTATTCCGCCATCAGGCATATTATAGCACCAGAAGAAGGAGTCCCGGTAGGAAAGTAGTTCATCCCTTCCTCTGCTAGCTGCAATCCTTCCCTAACCCTAAGAATGCTTAAGACATTGAATTGCAATTGGCTCTTTCCTGCTTGAAGGCAAGTGACGGACTAGAGGTATTGGATTCCGCTTTCACTAATATAAAGAACAGATGGTGGTTACACATGCCAACCGCTTAAAGTCTTCTTTTAATGTAATGCCCTAGGCCTTATAGAGCGCTTTTTTGGAGCAGATGTGGCATTTCTTCCTATTTTATTTGGACAATTCTTCCTGCAAACAGGCAAAGATGGCATGGAGGTCTCGACGAGCCTTTCCTTTGTGAACATTTACTTGCCTTTGCCTTTCCTTCCCGCCTTAAGAAAGAAAGCCCGGATCCGGATAAGCAGCTATCGGCTTCATGCCATCTTCATTCATTTGTCCAATTCTGGGCACTGTCAGAACCGATTCTCTGATCTTTCCTGGTAGGAAAGTAGCTTGCCTTGGTCTTCTGCTTTCATGTGAACAAAAGGAAGAAGCGGTCGTCTCTTTTTCACGAATCCTGTTATCGATGGGAAAAAAAAAATCTGACTTAATGGAGTGTGGCCAAGCAAAGACCTTACCTTAAGTGGAGTAGCCAGTGCAAGAAAGAGGAGCTAAGCTTGAAACAAACTCCGCTTTGAATGCTTACCCCAGCGAGAAAGGAAGCTCGGAACCAAGTGCTTTATTAAAGGAGGTCATCGGTAGCCTACGATCCCTTTCTTACTGATAGACGGTGAACCAGAGCGAATAAATTGAGATCTTTTCCTCTACATAGTTAGGAAAAATTATCCAATCTCGATGAAAAAGGGATAAAGTAAAGTAGACGCAACAAAATAAGTAGAAGGAAGGTGAAACTGGGCTAGCCTATCAAGTGCGGGATTGGCTTCGAGAAAGCGTGGGACCAGTGCATACTCCTTTAAGAGCAAGCATCTCTTGTCAATCGGATGGGAGCCTCCCCGGAAGAGCAGGATCAAGATCTGGTGTCAAACAAGCAAGTAGGTGTCACTGTTTAGTAATATGGTTGGTGACTCACTGGGCTTAGTTCTGGTGATCCCAGTGAATAAAGATGCGTGGACGTGCAGGTGAAATTGATCAGATCGCCTTTGAAATCGTCCGTAGTGGTCTGAGGGCTTTGTTCCTCTTCGGGCATGCTACATCGGATCGTCTCTTCCTTTCTTTCTTTTCCGAGCGCATCAGGCAGGCTGGTGCTTCCCCGGTCCTCTCGAATGCGGAGTCTGAAACGGATGCATCTTCTGAAGAAGATGATAGCGAGAGCTCCCCCTCTGAAGAAGTTTCTGTGTCCGAGGAGGAGTCAGAGGTCGAGTTTTCCCCGGAAGCAGCCGAGGTCATCTCGATTCCGCCGTTTCGGATGGAATCGAGGGAGCGAGAGCATCAGATATTGCTCAAAGCAGAATATCTCCTTCGCCGGGGGGAGGTAGATGATTAATATGTCCATGATATTCATCGCAACCTGAAATAAACCGCAGTCCTTCTGTCCCCAATTTATGGTATTCAAGTGCAGCCAGAAACTATGCCCGAGTTAGTTATAGAAAGCTTCGGACCTGCCCTTTCAAGGAAGTTTTCTAGCCACCAAGTTAGGCTTCTTTAATTTAAGGCTATCCTCAATCTCCAGTCCTGCCAGTTCTCAAGCTCGCAAGTCAACTAATGAAATCAAATTCAAATATAAAGAAAAGTAAGCTCTCTACCCGTTAGTTAGGTTATTGGGAAGGTCTGATTTTATTCGCTCCAGTATGGGCGCAGGTATAGATCGAGTTTTCCTCTTCGTTCCTTTCCTATTCCTAAGATTCAGATCTCGTGTGCATGAATGTGAAGATTGCGCCTTTGTCTTTAATCAATCTTAGCTCTAGTACTTCCGGCACTGAAATCAAATCCGGATCTTCCTGTTACCGATAGGCATCAATCCAAGTCGCTGACGTCCTTGGCATGACCAACTAACTAAAACTATCTCCACTAAAGCAATATCGCAAGTCCCCAGTGCAGAATCCAATAAACTAGATAAAAAAGGTTGGCTTTTGGCCTTCCAGCGATAGTAAGTACTCTTTTGCCTGCCTTTTTACAGCCAGTTTCCAGAATGCAGATGGAATTGGACCCCCTCCATATCCTCTTGGTCTCCTTCCATTGTCCCACTGGTTAGGTTATTTTTTGGAATGGCCAGTAGCAGTTTTAGTGGAAGTCCGGTTGTATTGTAGTCTTTCCAAATCCCGTTCTATCAAGTCAGTCTTTTATGCCCGAGAAAGCGTCAGTTAGGACAGTTATTTGAGTTATCACACCCCCCTCGAACGTTGGTATCGCATAATTTCATCCTAAAATAGGGTATCGCTACTTCTAGCTATTATTTCTTAAAGAACTAAGACAGTGCTGGAGTGACACAAGACAGAAAAAGCATCAGACTTTTGATCGGCTGTCACGTAGAAGCAACAAGCAATCCATTTGACCTCCGACGGGAGAAAATCAAATGAATTCAGAAAGATAGGTGGGTCTCAGAACTTCCTCGAGATAGGAGTCCAATAATAAATGATGAGGCACAAAGTAGCTCTTCCATGTGTCCCCCGTATTCCCATTTCCTGCCTTACCTTCTTTTTCTAGAAAGCATACTTTTCTATTTTTTTTTCGAACTATGTGCTTAACACATGGAGTGAACAGTGGGTAAGAACAACTATAAACTTTTCTATCTATGCCTTGAGAGTCAGGCCAGTTTCAAGCTATATCGCAAGCTAATTGCAAGGTCTTTTGAAAGTCCTTATTCATCGCCCTTACAACCCATTCATTGCTTTTTATTTGAAAGTCAAGCCATCTACCCCTGTTACGTAGGTCGAGCTACTCCGTTCCTCTTATTTGAGTTTGAGTCCTTTGGCAGTGACAGAAAAATTCTCAAGCTCTAAAGCAAGTGTGTACCCTATTTACTGTCCGAAACAAGTATTCCCCTTTAGTATGTCCAAAAAAAGTAATGTCGTAAGGTGCGACCTTGCTAATAGCGATAGAGAATCCAGTTAACGTACCCAGGATTCATGAGCAAGCCAGTAGGGAGGGCAGGGGTGGTTTTCCAGCTGAAGCAATCTCCCCGAATCAATGAGAGCAAGGGTACGAGCGATAGCCATTCAATCCCTAGAAAGCAACTACCCCCGTTAGATCAAGTGAATAAAGTGTAAATATACATCAAAAACGAATCCCGGTAACGTGCTTTAGTCCTGATATTATGACTTTCACGAGATGGAACAGGAAGGGTCGATGGTAATTGAGGTATCTATACCGGCTAGCTTCCTTCCTCTATCAAATCAGCATCTTACCTTCCCTTGGGGTGGGGCACTTGCTTTCATTGATACTTGAAAGAGTAGATTCGCCTAAAGCCCTTAGGCAAGAGTTCGAAGGTTTCCTTTCCCACTTAAGCTTTTTCCTTCAACCATGCTACATACACCGAATTGGTAATAAAGCTATCCGCTTATGGGCTTTACGTATCTTTCCATCCTCCACTCGGGAACAGGCGTTAGGGATTTATTTTATGGCTGTCCGTCTTTTGATTTGATTTATGTCCCTTAAACGATAACGAGGTACGATAAGGCTTACAGGAAAGATAGCTGACTTGAGGATATGACCGGACTCTTTGAACCCTTAGTGAAAGAAGGTACGGAATTTAGTCTTAGCCGACTATATGCTGTTCATGAAAGCTCGACAAGTTCCAGCTCCTCAGTTCTTGTTCTTATTAGGCAGCACGGTAGCGAAGCTAATGAAAAGGGGTAAAGGGTCAAATCAGTCATTTCTAACTGTCTGGTTGGCAAAGACAAAGTCCCAAGCATGAGTGGTTCCACGGGACGCTTGATCAAGCTTTGTTCCATCAACAAAAGAAGAGGAGATTTTTTGGAACAACAATTCCGCCGATTGAGAAGACCGAGCCACGCCTTAGCGGACTGATCACAAGTCCTACAAGGGATCGGGGTCTTTCTTCTCACGTCTTGATAGTTATCTCTTTCTGATCAAGCAAGGAGATGGAGTCTAAACTCTTGTCCGCAAGAGGGCAATCAGTAGTAAGATAGGGATCGGATTGAATCCTTTATCTTATTTGAGATAGAAGGACGGTCCTCTACTTTGACTTTCCCATGGGAGAGAGAATAGCGAGAAGGAAGGTTCTCATTCTAGCCGCCTATCTCTATTCGGTCTCGTTGGCAAGGTTATCATCCCTGGCCTTTCTTATCTTAATTACGTAGTTAAAGAACCCAAAGTAGTCGTCTAATTAGAGATAGAGAGATAGGTCTCTAATGCAGGGTTCGATTCCCTGTCTATCCAAAGAAAGTGGACTTCCTGCTTTCTGAATCCCGTCGGGTAAAGAGAAAGTAGGCTAAGTACACCAAGTTCAATGCCGAGGTCACATGCTTGAACTCGAGGGCTAGTAGGAGGGCAGAGAGCCGCCTTTCTCGTCTTTGATTCTATCTTCGCTAGTCCTAAAGTAGATCAAGAAAGCTAGGGCCCATAGAGCTCTCCAATCGTGCACCGAAATGGGGCCGGAGAGCCGGTAACCTTAGATCATCCGTGAGGACTAGAGTTGATGGAATCTTTGACAACTTTGATAGGGGCAAATAAGTGTATGTAATATCTTATGTAAAGTAAACTCAAGCCATGTGATAGCAACTTTGAGACAGGGAATAAATCCTTCTTCCAGTCATGTTAACTAGCTCGGATAAGACACTCTCGCTAGTTAAGGATCGCTAGTCATCTAAGGAGAGGGATTCATTAGGGGAGGGATTAGATGATATAATTACCATTAGCTTTGAAGGAGAGGAGAGTGAGTCAAGCCTTTAGCTGGCCTTGTACCTTTCTAGGCTCCCATCCTGTCAAACTTTGACAGTGTACACCCACTTACATCCAACCAGTTTCTTTTTTTCTGGAAAAGACACAAGTTCCCAAGTCCCATTCCTGATCAGAGCTTCCATTTCTTCTTCCATAGCCTTAGCCTTTTTCCACTTTGGATTGGAAAGGGCCTCATTCAAGGCGCTTGCGGAGATTTTGACTGCCACAATTTGCTCGACAACTTCTTGTAGTCCTTCTGAGTGCGTTAGCAGCTTTAAGGCAAGGTAGAGCAGCTAGTCCAACTTCTTGAGTTGCCGAGATATTGAACAACGAACATTTGATTGAATTCCTTGCCGATCCCAGGAGGTCGCTGTGGCGCCTGGTCAAATCGTGGTTCTTACAGGGGTATCACAGTGACATTGCGAATCGAAGAACCGGGCCCTCGGAACTAATCTTCAGAACCGAGCTACAGGAGGGAGCAGCTACCCAGTCATCTTGCGTCCCATGGTGCTTGACACCTCGCAATGAATGGGGATCAAAGAACCTACGATTGGGTAGCCACCACTCTTTGATTGAGCCAGGGCGCTAAGCAGGAGGTTTACATGGAGTAATAATCAACCAGGGGGTCGATGTGTTCGCGCAAGACTTGACAGAGTGATTCTTAATCATCATTGGGCTTCAATCTTTCCGTTTATTACTGTGGAGCATTTATCACGTACATCATCAGACCATGCGCCCCTATTTATTTCTTGCAGCCAAGCAAATGACAAGGGACCACGACCTTGGAGGTTTCAATCCATGTGGTGTTTGCATTCGGATTTCCAAAAGATTATAGCGGATGTATGGGCAAAGCCGGTTTATGCTTCGCCTCTCTATGCTTTACACTCCAAGCTCAAGGGATAGAAAGATTTATAGAGGAGCAATTCTAAAGCGGAAGTAGATCCAACTAGGCCCCCTCTTCCTGTTCTCCTTACTATTAATTAGAGGCTTCATCTTCTAGTTCTAGGTAAAGCCTTCACTTAAAAGGAAGTTTCTTCCTTTAAACATTCTTATAGAAATATATTCTAGAGGCTAGAGGCTAAGGCAAATACTAGCTAGAGGCTTCCTCTTATAGGAAAGACTCTTCTCTAGTCTAAAAATTATGTAAAGAAAGACCAGTTACATCCACGCTTACTATTCTCTAGTCTTCTTACTAGTCTTGAACAGATAAAGCCTTAAAAGCTTCCTTTTGGTGATCATCGAGATGGAAGATGATCACTCAAAAAGAATGGAATCTGGATCCGTAAGTGACTTCGATAGGCTAGCCTTTGGGCTTTTAGTTAAGACTGAATTTCTTCCTGACCTTATAGAGCTTTGTCTTCTAGGGAATTTTCTGCTCGCTACGCCCCTGTGAAACTGCCCCAAGCCAAAATTGCTTGAATAGCTTGATCTCGCTCTAATGGAAGAATTCTATTAATATGGAATTTCCTGGTATGAGCTTAAAAAGCATTCCCCTGGAGCCTGAACCACGTGACTTCGTACCTCAATCCCAGTCGCATTCGATCTAGAATTCTTCTTCCCCAGTGATGTCACCCTCGGCTCCACTACCTTAATAGAATTCCGGCTTCGCTAAAAGCACCTGGGCTATGCCTCGAACTCTCTTAACTGGCCCAGGGGTTAACTAAGAACTATATCTTCTCCGCATCAAGGAAAAGAACAGAGATCTTTGTTGAAGACAGCACGGCAATGCGCAATCGCTAAACAAGACCACAAAAGCTATATAACAAAGATCAGTCTAACTAATCGGCCTAAGGCTTCTAGAGACAATTCCTATCTCGCCAAACTAAAGGAAAGGAGAAGAGCCTATTCTATTCCGAAAGATCGGATTCTATACCAAAAAGCCATTCGAACTTCCTGGCTAACACGAGGAATGGAAGAACAGCTTATTCGTATTAAACAGATCCATCTTATCAAAGAGCATTTACCCTTGCGCCTGGTCGTTATTGCCTTGGCCTTTTGCCTGTTAAATTAATTAATTGCTTTTCCCTCACTCCTTGAACAAGAGTTTACCAGAGCTAGCCACACCTCCGAAAGAAAAAATCACTTGACACTTTCTTATTCACACCGAAGAGCTAGTGCGCAACTAGTGCCCAATGAAGACCCAAGCAATGCATCGAGAAGGCGAAAGAGAGAAGCCAGGAAAGCCTTATCTCTATCTCTTCCTGACAAGGAGTCCGTTCATGGTATAATAAGTCCTATTCTTTCAGAGCCAATCCCAGGGAAGAAAAAAGCAAAAATGGGTCTTTTCGAGACGAGTTCCTCTTAGGGGAGAAGAAAGACAAGAAAGAGGAGACTATTTCAACAAGGCTACGAGTTCTGGCATACTTGACTTTAGAAAGGATGTCCTACTTCTATTTAATATTTCACCGAACCCTACTTCACTCAATCAATCTCCTAATCTTAATCCTACCTCCCTTACTACAACTAAACCACCAACAGCGGGAGATCCGACATTACTATAGACTGAACCGTAGCCCTTTCTTGCCCGCTTTAAAAAAAAGGCATATGAAAGAGAAGGCGAGCGGAAAGGTTTTACACAACTCCTGGCTAAGTGGTCGATCGCTTGAAAGAAAGAAATAGTCTAGGGCTCATGCTTACCTACCTTTCTGACAGGTTTTCCTACTCATACTTCACCTACTCTGGCTCTCTTACCTAAGCAAAATCTGTTGACTGAGAGGTGTGCGTGCCTGTCTTTCCTTCGCGAGCAGGGGACTGACTTTAGACTGAAGCTACAGCTTCTTCTCAAGCGGGGGATTCTTCCATTCTAGCTGCCTATTAAATCCCCTATCCGCTCTCAGCTTGCTTACCGGACTTCAGACTTGACTTTACTTGCCTCTTTTCCTTGGGCGGGACTATTCATAATGCAGCTAAGCCGAGGACTTCCTTCTGACAGTACTCTTTCGGCATTTAAGCTAGTCACTCCTGCCCCTCTTCTCTTACCTAAGCCCAGCCGATAGTTAGCGAACGGCCTTCAAAGGCTAGCGATGTATGTCACCGATGGGATTACAGCCAGTTGGAGGGAATAGAAAGAGCCAGATGAATCCCCAGAAGAGGTAGGTCGGGTAAAGCAAGAAAGGAAAGGTAGACCGGGTAAATAGTAGGGTGCTCTTCCCTCAGGTTGGAGTATATTATATAAGGTAAGGCGAACCTGAAACCGGCATCAACCGGCCAACAAAGGCTAGTCATTTCCCTTATTCAGAAGGCTAGCTCCTTTCCCGACTTCAAAAGTCGGTGAAGAGTATTACCCTCTCCTGTAAGCTTAAACCGCCTCTTATGAACCGGGGTACTTACTGACTGAATCGGATTCTACTGAGCACTTTCATCGGGTCGGAACTACGAAGATCTAATCGGGAAGTTCAGAAATATC
Organism: Elaeis guineensis; assembly: GCF_000442705.2. Taxonomy (NCBI): domain Eukaryota; kingdom Viridiplantae; phylum Streptophyta; class Magnoliopsida; order Arecales; family Arecaceae; genus Elaeis; species Elaeis guineensis. Next base: position 58,280 of record NW_027332430.1, read on the forward strand.
CCCAGCTTGTCCTCCTCTTTTATCTGCTGCATCGGAAAGAGGCGCGGGGGCAGTCAAGTTTGAAAGCAGGTATGGCAAATCCAGCAGTCAAAGGGGAATCCATTAGAGCAGGCCAGGTTCCTTACATCTGATGCCCTGCCTTTAGTCTGCTTTGGTGCGCTCTTCTTTCCCTTAGTCAACGAGCTAGGCACTGTGAAAGAGTGAGATAGACGTCTAACATAAATAGAAGAGGAGAGGAATCCACTCTACTTCAATGCGCGGAAATGGGACCTCTAAAACCGACATAAAAAGGAGGAAAGCCCTAGTGGTTAAACTTTTGGGGAGATCGATTGGATATCAATTTCTGTGCAAGAAAGTAGAGCAGATATGGAAGCCAAAGGGTGAGATTGATGTCATTGATCTTGGATATTCTTTCTTCTTAGTGAAGTTTACGCTTGATGAAGACATTGACACGGTCTTGAATGAGAGTCCCTGGGTTATCCAAGATCACTATCTCACTGTCCGTAGATAGAATCCGGAGTTTGATCCCTCGATAGCCACCATAGACTCTACCATTGCTTCATGCATTGGCAAACCTATCAAGATTGATAGTAATACTGCCTTTGCTACGCGGGGCCGTTTTGCTAGGGTTTGCGTTGAAGTAGACCTGACTAAACCCCTAGTAGGTCAGTTTTGGCTTAATAATCGGTGGCACTGTGTGGAGTATGAAAGCTTGCACAACATATGTTTCGAGTGCGGCAAATTTGGCCATATTACTGATTCATGTCCATTGCGGAAGAATAAGGAGCAAGAAGCAGCAGCCATGGCTGCACCCCAAACGGCTGAGCTCCCAGCACCGGAGAACCCTGCCACCACAATCCCCGCCGCAAATCACGCCACTGAGAATCCGCATGGATGGTAGTTTCCAAAAGGAGACGTAACCAGAAAGGTAAGGCAGCTGAAACCGGAGAATGAGGCAGATTTTCTCTTTAAGGCAATAAGTTTGCAGCCCTGGCCAATATGGAGATTGAGAATCCTGATCCTAAACCCTTATCTCAGCCTCCTGTTTTGCATTCTCTTACTCAAGTGACCCCATTTGTTCCAGACCCTAATCACCTTACGATGCCACCCCCACAACCCCCTGACCCATCTACATCCGGGGCCCATAGTTTGCCAGTTGGCGACCTACCTCATCTTAAAGATACCAACATTAACATTGAGTCTGATATTGGTACCAGAAGGGGTAGGATCAGGAGTCCTAGGAGGATCATTACAGGTTTGAATGCAAGAAAGTCAGGTGAAAATGAGGTTAATGAAGCCACCCGTGCTGGGTTGATGAATTGAGATAGTGTTTCATTTCTCTTTAATCCTTTGATCATGATTAATCAATTCTCTTTGTTGGCATGGAATATTAGAGGTGCAGGCAATGATGAGGCCAAAAGACATGTAGCGGATTTGTGCCGTGAGCATAGACCTGATGTTTTCTTTGTATTGGAAAGGCATGTACCTTTTGAGAGTGTACGGAGTTCTTGGGACTTTTTGGGGTACGACTCTACCGAGATTATGGATCCTGATGGCTTTTCAGGTGGGATATGGGTACTATGGAAATCTCACCGTCTGCATGTCCATATTCTTTCCTCCATGCACCAATGCATCACTTTTATGGTTAATGGGAACAGTTCGAACCCGTGGATGTGCTCTACAGTTTATGCAAGTCCTAGTACTGTGATTCGGGAGCAATTGTGGAATCATCTAAGGGACTTATCCACTCAGTATAATCAGCCCAGGCTTTCTTTCTTCCCGAATAGCTCTCTGAATTCCAAGACTTATAGCACTGGCTGTCCTGCCTTTGTTGGCGAAGGTGGAATCTTCTCACTCGGACTAAGGTATGTAAACCCCTACCCGATCCATTGAATCGACTGAGACTGTTAGTGTCACATTCCTACACCAGCATACGGAACAACCACTGCACTGACTAGGCTTATAGCCATAGATTACCCTACACTTGTTCTACGGAACAAGACTAGTCTAGTCTTTCTTCTCTGGCCAGCAAGAACGGGAAGCTAAAGCTTCTCCTGATCCTGATATGCTTGGACCTTAAGATCAGTATTTCCCAAGCATGATAAAGGGAAGAAATAGGAATGGAAGAAAGAGATTGGTTGGTGACTTATCTACTCCAATAGTTTTTTACAACAAGCCTTGATCAGGACGATGAGTGAGTGGGGGATCTAGGTGCATGCATCCAAGCAGCAAGAGCTACTTCTCGCGTTTTGGATTCTTTACTTACAACTCTTGGATGTTAATAATAGATCGCTTTTTATGGCATGTCATTGTCATTTGCCTAGTGAATGAAATGAAGTGGTGAATCGCTGCGTGTAACCTCTGGTTTTCAAAGAAGCTTCTGTTCCCTCGCCCCGAACGGCTTGTCTTTCTCGTCCAACCGGTAAGCGAGATAGGGCTTCTTACCCCGGTCCTTGGATTGGATATTAACTAACAGGTAAGACTAAGCAGACCAGGAGTAGTAGGCTGGCTAGATACCGGATCATGGGTGAAACCTTTCGGCCATAAGCCATACTATCGGGGTCACCAATGGCTTTCTAGGGTTACATTCAGATTGATGAGATACCTTGGGAATAGACCAACGGCTCTTAAAAAGATCAAAACAGAAAGATCCATCAATCGATGACTGCCACTGCTTGTCGTCATACTCCATCGCTGGAGCACCCACTTTTTGATTTCAAATAAAGGGCCGAAACACGTTATTAACTTGAATCTACTCCTATTTATCTACTCCAACAGTCAAAGTTATCGAAAAGTCACCGAAGGGTTGATTTCGAAAATGAACATATATTTTATAACTAAAGCGAAAAGTGACCGAAGGGCAAAGCTAGTCGGCAAGGTAGGTAGAAGATCAGGCCGAGTACGACCAGGAGAAAAAGCCAAACAGGTCTCACAGTACCAAGTCGGTCGGGAAAGAAAGGAACTGAAGAAAGGAGAGAGCGCCTGCCTTATATTCTATCTCGAATCGGGAAAGGCAAGTCAGGGAATGCCTAAGAAGATTCATCAAGAGTCGGTTTAGGAGTAGGAACAATGGACGAGGAGGAAAAAGGCCTATAGCCTATCTATATAAGAGAAAATAGCAAGACATTGGAAGATCGACATGAGAAGCCGAAGCAGAAAGCCCACATACATGTACCAGGGTTTGGCAAAGCTAGTGCCTTAAGCAAATACAGAGCTAGATTCAAGGTATCTAATATGAAGTAACTAGCCAAGCTCTAAGATTAGCAGTCGATTCCATAAGCATAAGAGCCGATTTGGCATAAGAGAAAGAAGAAGACATGGGATTGGGAGTCTGTAACTATGTAATCGAGGTTTACGGAATCCCTTTCTTCTCGACCTAACGACCGAACTAGCTGATGGGAGGCCTTACCTGGTGAACTGCCTTCCTTACCGCTCCGTGGGGCTAATTTGATCACTTCTCCTTTTAGGAAGTTCTCTCTCTCTCTTTCTCGACTTGCAACTGACTTTTTCTTTCTTGCGCTTTTTCCGCTTCGCAAGGGGCGCGAACGAATAGACTAAAGTAGTCCTTTTGTGACTAGGTTTTGGTCAGCGGCTTTCCTCAGCCTCAGAGCCGACAAAAGCCCTTTTCTTGATTTAGGAGCGAAGGAAGATGGATCCGTTTAAGAAGAATCAGCAGCTATTTTATCCGCTATAGTTCGACTCGAAAGGTCTTTCAGTGACCAAGGCTAGGCAACTCACTAGGCGAAGAAGAAGCAGCTAGTCTTGTCGCCCTTCTCAGGGAAGAGAAAGAGATCAAGCTAGAGACCTAAGGAGAAAAAAGATCTACGATTCATGGTATCCCAGGCAGGTAAAACAGATATTTCATTAAAAGAGTAAGGGGCCATGACCAGAACTGGCTCAAGGCAAAGGCAAATTACTTCCCGAAGGGAGGTTGAAAGGCTGTTACAGAAGAAGCTGTTACAGAGGGAGCTGCTCTTGTTTCATAAGCAAATTGACTTTGTGGTTTCGTATGTAGAGAAAGGCTGATTTTAGCTCTTTTCACGACTCTGCTGCTATTGAATCCGCTGCTGTTGCCAGTCTTGGTGGTAGGGCAGTAGGAGTCAAGGCAATAGGATCAGTATTAGGAAATGGCCTAACTAGGAACGACAGACTCAAGGCCTCAAGGCGATGACTAGTGGATCCCGGGGAATCTCCTTTATAAAGCTAACGAATGGAACTATGACCATGGGAATAATTGTTGAATAAATAAACTGCCACGCCTCTGAGTCCTCTTGCCCACTAGTCACTCTGTTCACGGTTAGCTGGGAATGAATGTGAACTAATTGTTGACAGAGATGATTTGATTAGCTTGGGAAGGTAGGCTTTCAGATAGTCAATATGGTTTAGTGATGGTGTCCTTGGTCTTGTTCAAATGCTTTCTTTCCTTCCGATGGTTCGGGTCAGGAGCAAGAGGTCTTTTCTTTTCCTGTTCACGACTCCCTTTCAGGGGTGAAGGAAGAATCAATCCGGTGCTATTGGACTGCCTTAAAGCTTTCCTTGGCACGAACGGTATAACATAGTAGCTGTGCCTTTTTCTCTTTCTGTTTAGAGGTATGATCCGAAGGTTATATAAAATGCGATTGACGGCTTTTGGATCGAAGGAGAATGTTCCAAATCTCACTGGACTGACAAGAGAATAGGGACCTGAAACATTGGAGGGAGGTACGCTAGGGAAATGACTTGAAGAAAGACTGATGAGGAAAATCCTCTGTCTTTTCTTGAGGGCATGTCAAAGGAGAAAGATGGAAAGACCTAGCTTGATGCTTTATAGAAGAGTTGTCTTATCTCCCGACTAACTAAGCGCTTTCAGTCAATGGAGGCATTGGCGGAGTTCAAGTTGAATTGCTTGATTCAGTCAGTCAATGCGAAGATCAGAGAATTTCCCTTGAAGGGAAGAGATTGAATCTGTCTTTAGAAGGAATCTGTGCATCGATACTAACATATGAGACTAGTGAATTTACTTGCCCTAGTGCATCCCTTACGCCTTAGTAATGTATATAGAAACATCACTTGTTCATAGAACCTATGATATGAGCGGAAACAAAAGAGATAAGAGCGGGCACTCGTTTGTCTCAATCCTTGTCTTCTACTCCTGGTGATGTAGCTGATAAAAGATTCTCCCCTCTCATGGTCATCTTTACCCTAAAGATGACCATGAGCATCTTCTTTTGTTACCGTTGTTTCCCCGAAGTCGAGAACAAAAGTGTTCGTCTCCTCGCACCAGAAGCCTACCATGGCATCTATTGATGCCTGCCAAACTGACAAGTCCAGCATAGAGTTTTTGATTGCGTCCAGAATCTCCAACTTGATGCACAGATCTCTGAAACCCTGGACCTTTAGCATGCGGAAAAACGAACCTCCTCCAGTCGTCATTATCACTACCGGACTGATTTGATTCTCGCTCCTGCCCCCACATTTGAAGGCGAGATTCGACATAGCGGCTGGCTAATGTAGAGAATCCACCCATCTTGTCAGTAGAGTCAATCGCTCTTCTTCCTTTACCGGAGGTGTCAGTAACAATAGCAATCCTCCCTCAGTCCCAGGACCTGATCCTTATCCTTAGTAGGTGTTCTTAGTGCTGTAAGTGGTACGCACGCCTTAGTCTTAGACTCAATCTGCTTTTATGCCAGTAAAGTGGAAGTCTTCCTATTCCCGGAGCCAAGGAATCGATTTCTAGTGGCTAACTTTACCCAGAAGGGTAGGCCCAACCAAGGCGTCTTATTATGCTCGCATGGGTGGTCCTTTTCCTTTTTTCCTTTTCTTTTAAGTTTAAGGCGTCATAGAAAAAATGTTAACTAACAATTGTGAAAGTGAAAACTGAAGCTAGAGTGGCTTAAAGGGGAATCAGCAGTTTTGTCTTTGATTCATTATTCCTGGAACTCAGACTCCTGAAAGCACCTCTGGTCGAGTTTTCCAGGTCTAATGCACTAAAGGAACTGTCTGCTGCGTTACCAAGCAAGGACAGCGGGGAAGTGAAAGTGAAGGAGCTCGTCTTTCAATAGAATCCGCCACTTATTAGTGCACCTCACCCTTCCTTCCGGCTAGGCTCATGGTCTGCTGAATAAGAAGTCGAAGGGGGAGACCCTATCTTTCGTAGCGGCTGCTGGCACAGAGTAAGCCTCAGAAGCAAGCGAATCTTTGCACCTAAGCGGTTCAGTAAGAGGCGTGGGCTGTCCTAATCAAACGAGTCGGCTAGCTGTTCATCTCAGTCTGCTCATAGAAGCCCGGTTTCAGCCTCGGGTAATTCTTTCATCTCAGTGCGGACTGGGAAAACAAAACTGTTGGACGAACAGCACCCTACAAAGGGAAATGAGCTAGCCGGGTATGAAATACCTTCTAGTCTAGTTACCGCTCCTGGCCTCTATTCCTTGACACTCTAGTTGCATTCCTTTCCTTTTAGCGCACCCTCTTTCGTAGGTAGGCTTTCTTCCCGATCCTACCCGGAGGTGACATACATCGCTAGCCTTTGAAGGCAGGTTTCAGCCAAGTCCGACTAGCTTGAGTTCTCACCTTGCCGAGGTAACCGAAGTAGGCTTGTTTGGTTCGAGAAGCATCGCCGGGGTGAAAAGACAAAGAAGTAGGTGAAAATCCGTGGATCCTCTCTAAGGCTATTAAGGGGTTGAAAGTCTTGAATCCGCTCTTACTGGTATCATATCCCCACTTCCTCAATCTCTGTAACCCGACCATGCCCTAGCTCAAGTTAGCTTGAAGCGAAGGAAGACGGGAACAATAAATCTAAACAAGACGGCGTACGGGTAGGTGAGCTGTACTAGGTTCAAAGAAAGAAGTATGAGTCCGAAGTAAGCGCTGGTTTGGCCTTTTGCCGGGTAACTTATATATTATTAGCTTCCTTTTGCGGGTATTCATTCCTCTTCTGGTTGAAGTTCCTTGTCTGAAAGCCCTACCCAGTGAAAAAATGACACATTAAATCGGGCAAGGATTGAAGCTGGGGAAGGGAATGAGGATGGAGAAGAAGATTTGGAAGAAGATTTTCCGGATGCTACTGAAGAAATAGATATGTTAGCCCTAGCCCCATGGGAATAGACAGAGAAGAAGATGAGCCGGCTAGGAGGAGCTTACTTATAGGGAAGCGGAGTAGGATCGCCTTCGTAGTCGGTTCAAAGTCCGGTCACATCGCTAGAAAAAGAAGGCCGGTGTGGGGAAGAATCTCGCCAAAGGTTCAATTTCTGATTCCTCTCCAACGGTTAACTAAAGGGATTAGATTCTCTTTTACGCTAGGTGAGACCGAGAACTCGATTGCGGGTGAAGCCTTAGTTGTCGCTGGTGGTAGAGGAAAGGCTTTTAGTGGTCCAGTGAACGGTGAATCTTAAGAGATTGAAGATTGAGAAAGCTTTCTCGAGCAGGTAGAATTAGCAACTATAAGAACAAGAAAAAGTCCTTATGGAAGATCGATTTACCCAGAATCAGTCGTAGCCTATGCCTTCCGTCTTTCGATGATCAGACCTAAGAAAGGAAGAAGAGACTGCGATCTTATCCTCTTTTCCAAGGTAAGGAATAAGATAAGTAATAAGATAAAGAAGGTCAGAACTGCCGGGATAGGAGCCCTTGGTGGTTTAGTTTTAGCAAGGGCTGTAGGAGAAAGGGCGTAACCCCACTCTAAAAGTAGTTCGGTTCCCCTCGGGGAGGTTGAAAAAGCTCTTCACAAGAGGAGCAAAAAGAAGAAGAATTTTCAAGGTTGTCGGCATATCCGCACCCGGCTCAGCTCAAGGTGCAATCCAAGCAAAGTGAGAAGAGCAGGCGAAAGCAAGGGAGGATCCCCAGTGACATCCTCAAGTCAACGAGTTAGGAGCTCATACCGGATAGGAAAGGAATAGAAGAAGCTGCAATTGCTCCTGTTGAATGAGTTTCAGTTGGAAGAGGGGGCATTAGCGGTTTAGGAATCGATCTAGCTGCTTCTCCTAGAGATGGAGATGCGGCATAACCGTATGAACCGTACTCGTCTGCTTCTTCTTCCTCGAGTGCTATAGTAGGGGCATATGGAAAGGGCCTAACTGCTGTTTTAGTGAACTTGTGTCCATCTGCTTTCTGCTTCACTTCAAAAGAATGACGTAGGTAGACTAGAAGGAAGAGTTTCAGGCTCAAGGCATAGTATAAAAAGGCAATTGCTCTGACTTCCCTCGGAGTTGAGTTCTAGTTAGCAGATGGGATCTGATTCATTAGAGGAAGGGATGGTGATTAACTGATAGAACCTCTTCTCTTCTTTCAAATCGCATCTCTCAAGTGAAAAGGCCGAAACTATACTCTTTATTGGATTGGAAGCGTAAGTCCCCCTTAAATACGTGAAACCTTTTCAGAAGAGACACCACTACGCCGATTCGCCTTAGTAGTAGCACCGGGAGCTCTAACAGTAGGAGAAAGGGGAAGCACTAGGACTAGCTAGGTCTCAATCTCCTCGTTATTTGAAGCGAAGGAAAGCTATTCAATTGAAGCGAGGGGCCCGAGCGAGCGAATCAGTCTAGACTAGTGTGTATGCTAGCTCGTGTAGTAGTCGTCTAGCTGCTGTAGCGTTTAGTCTAGGTCTAGTTTTAGCGAAGCGAGTGGTAAATCCGCTCGCGAGCGAGCGAATCATTCTATACTTGTATGTATGCTAGTATGGTATGTAGTAGAGAAAGCAAAGCGAAAGTTAGGAGATATAGGAGAACCATGGGTTGAGGACAAAGGGCATGATCAAACCGTCTTTAGTGATTAAAATGTCTAGTACGAGTATAGGATTTCCCTTCCCATTTACCATGGAGTGATGAGTGAGTAGTTTTCTAGAGCCTTTCTTGCTCTTTCTGTAAGGCTACAGAGGAAGAAAAGAGCAGAGTTCCCTAGCTATAGTAGTAGCACAGTGCCCTTTCCAGGGAGGAAAATGAAAATAGTATCAGTCCCTTTTTTTCTTCTTTCATTTTTTGAGGGTTAGCCGCCAGTGAAAAGCAAGTTAGAAAGGTTAGTAGTTATTATGTTTCAAAAAAGTATATCACCCGTTATAAATCCAGTTCTGCTTTCAGGGCAAATGCATGAGCAATCCCTTTTGAAAGGGCAGGTTCTAGGGCTTCTTCCTTCTCTCTTCGCTCGAGTCCTTTACAGACCTTCGATCGAGTTCGAGCTCTTTTCTGTCTGTTACAGCCATTGGCTAAAAGCTTGATCCAGTGGCAGTTTCTTTCCTTGAATGAAAGCTTTTACCTTTAAGGAGTTCCCTATATAAGTAGGTATCTTAGGCCAGCAAGTTCGAAAGCGACTCTTTTTCTTTTAATCCCCTCTAGGCATTTAGTCCACCCCGGCATATGTGTAGTAGTCGTCTCCGGCCCGGCTCTATAAAGTTCTTTCATCCCCTTCTGTTACAGCCGCTTTCAAGCCAGTGCAGTTTTCAAGTGAAAGTGCCTTACGAAATCCTGTGATCAATCCATTTCCAGCCCCGCTTAGAGAATATCCCTATATATAGCAGTTCCCCTGCAGCTTCACTCTATCTTAGTCTTACGTATAGCAGTAGCTCATAGTGTTTTTGCCTCCTTTTTCATTCTGCTTTTGAACTAGTTGCTGTGCCAGTTGGAGTACGCCTTTTTGCTCTAGAGCCAATAGTTAGTAGAGTAGCGTGCCATAGTAGTCGTTCCTTTCGCGGTTCCTTTCCAGGCGTGAGCCAGAGAGTTTCTTTATTTTCTCTTTTTTTACGCAATCAGCTACCTCTATCCAGCAGATCTATGGCTAGGGCAAAGGAAAGAGACTTAAGCAAGGAAGAAGGAAAGGAAAAGTCTCTCTAGCGGTAAAGAATAAGCTTAAGCCAGCTCTAAAAAAGCAGCTAAGCCAGAGCGCTATCTTTTTTTAAGCCAGCCAGCAGGAGCTTCAAAAAGTATCATCAACCACTGGAGAGTCCGCCGAACCTGTGACAATTGGAGTCAAAGGCCCTTCCAATTACAGGATTAGGGTAAGCCTCGCCTGTTGCAGGAAGCTTTTTAAAGAAAGCTTTCAGCCAATGGAAGAAAAGTGCTAATATAATCCGAGGAGTTGCTAGTTGCAAGAGGATTTTTAGCAAGTTCATTTGAAAGATGTTCTGTTCACATACTCGTTTTCACACATAGGCAGGAAACAGTACACTTTCTAGAAGGAAGGGGCCCTATTTTATTATCAATTTTCCACTGACCTCTTATTCGCACCAGACTAGGAGGACATATTCTATTCATTCCTCCTGTTATCGAGTTCTCGATTGCCTCTCATTGAGTGCACCCTTCATCCCCTTTGACTCCTCTGGGAAGAGCAGTAAGAGACTATAACCCTTCCCTCAACACGTGACAGATCTAGGTGGCTCTCTTGCGGAAATCGAAGCATTATAGGCATTGGTTGAGCACTCAATGAAGTAAGTAGTTTACGCGCTTTCATCTCGTCGTGTAGACTAGCGGATAATTCGAATACCGGAACATCCTTCCATCCCTCATTCAATCTGATCTACCGGCTCTAAGACCGACTCAATGGAATGGGAGGAATCAGATCAATCTTAGGGCTTTCAGCGCCTCGAAGACTCAATAGCAATTCCATCTCGTCTTTCCGGACCCCGTCTTTTCAAAAAATGTCTTTTACAGGTGGGTCGCAACATCTCCATCCCTTTCGTTCGGTGTCATATCCTAATAATATGCGCCGAAGAGCCTTCTTCCTCTTTGTTCCTTCGACATCTTGTTCCCCGAAGCATTGAAATAGCACAGTAAGCGGACCACCTACAGGGAAATCCTTATACCACTATCAAGCCATGCCGGGCAATGAGGCTGATGCTACTACCGATACAGAGAAAGACAAGGGCTTGATTGCTATCGATGTGAAATCCATTCTATTGTTCTGTGCACGGAGCAGGTAACGTTCCGCGGCGTAGGCAGCTCGCTCCAGGTAGTAGCCATTCTGCCGGAGGTAGGAAGTTAGCAAAAGGAAGGAACCAGGCTATCTCTGACGATTTTTTTAGCAAAAATCGTAAGCTGCTTAGTAGTTAGCTAGGTAGTAGCACATGGGAATAGACTGATCCGCTTCCCGAGAGGATAAGGCGGACATCAGGTTTCTGTGTACGCCCTATCTGCCTGAGAGAGAGTGAAGCCGAGAGGACAGGATGGCTGGAGGCACCTCTTCTCACGCATACGCTACGCCCCTTACGACTGCTCTGCTTCTAGGGTTATCGCTTTAATAGGCGTAACGACTGCTCTTTTCCACTTATACTAGCCAAGGGACTATAAGGAATAAAGCAATGGTATACGAAAACTCTCTTTGCCACTGCTGCTAGCTCTGTCCCCGTCGCTGCTACTCTTACCTCCCTTCCTTGCCTCGGTGTCTTCTACGCTATGCTACCATCAGTATCAAAGCTAAGCGCTCCTAGGCTCGCTGGCAGGGGCGGTGGGGAAGAAAGCGCATTGCGTGATTCGTCAAGCTGTGGGGTGAGTAGGATCACTGAAATATTGACTTACGCGGGTCCAACTGACCAAGCAAGGAGTAAGCAGCGCACACAGGAAAGTCAGCGGCACGTTCCAGGGTATCCTCGTAGAAGGGAATCTGACTTGCTGCCAAAAGAACGGGGTTGGATGCGCTTCTGTCTTGAAAGGGAGTTCACCGAGGGTGAGAAGAAGCTCTTCCTCTGAGCTAGAAAGATCTTAATATAAGACAGATCCAGGCTAGGACGAAATCTCTCCCTACTTGAGGTAGTGGAATCGGCCAAGTACTAACTTCAGGCTTCGGGTGCATTAGACTCAGCCGCTGCATTAGCTGTAGTCCCGACCAGTGCACATTAGCCCCAGCCATCACATTAGATCACAGGAAGCGGGTTCAGTCATCCTTCCAAGTCTGATATGAACTACGAGAAAGCTTACAAAGAAGCATAGGCTTTCAGTGCGGAAACTGCTTTCGAAGCTCTTTGCATCGCCGGACCCTCAAATGGTAACCAATAGGCCTTGCAGACACGCTTTTACTAAAATAGAGAAGGGAAGGAGTTTTGGAGCTCTCTTCTTTGATTTGTTTGGCCACCTTTGGGTTCGAGTCTTGAATCCCTTGTGTCACGGGAACGCCCTTGGTTTCGTAAGTAGAGCACCGTAGGTTTCGTCAGTAGAGCATCATTGGTAGGCGCTTCGTCGCATCTAGGAAGACGGATCAAGGCAGCTAGCCCGAAGCCAGTACAGTACGACAAGCCATATCGATTGGTCTACCATGTCCGCCTTTCGTCCCCCACCATGGCTGTTAGCCGCACGCACCTGTGCATCTGGTGTCGGTAACTCCCATTGCATCCATAGCTGTGAAGTACTTCATAGATCGGTCCTTTGCTGCAAGGAAAAAGATCTATTAGACGACCAAATTCTCGATTCAAAAGGAGATTGGATCTACCTCGGCACCCTAGCATGAGTTCCAATCGGCCGGCTCGAAAAAAGGCCTCGGATAAAATAAAATAATTCGACCCTTGGGGATGAGATCCTTACTTGGTATGACGAAGTGAAGATCGACCCAGTGAAGAAATTGATAGTGAGAAAAGCGAGACTTGACATAGTGAACCTTCCTGCAAAAGAGGAAGGAGAAGATGCCCGTGCCGATCCTTTTCCAGTGCTTGAATGTGGCTAATGCATCGGCGAGGTATGGATTGAATGCCAGTAGCTCCTTCTTCAACGATTTGATCTTTCTTCCTCCAAGAGTAAGATAATGAACCAGAACTCTTTCACCCTCCTGCTTTATGAGCCTATCCTCTTCAATCTTCTAATTGTGTACCGGTCGGGATGCCTCAGTATAGGTCTGACTCGATGGAAAAGCTCGGGATTACTCTATCTATGTATGGTAGAACGCGAGGTATGGCATTCATCGGGGCAAAGAGGAGCCCCTTACCAACTTGCAATTGAGTGAATCACTCATGTCGAAACTTAGGATTTTGCCTCCTCTATCGATCGAGTGGTACTAACATCAAGCAGATAAGGGCTATTGACTGCTTGACTTCCCTCTCCTTTTAGGCGAGCTACTTCGTTCCTCGTTCCTCTTGACTTCTAGTTCCTCTTGACTTCTAGAAAGTAGCAATTAGATTGGCGTTGAGGAAAATGAAAGATTTTTATTGGCAAAGTCCATCCAGCAGGAATCGAACCTACTTGACCCGTTGGGTAGCTTGAACCATTCAGCCATGGACGCAAAGAGACTCAGCGAGTGAACTAGGTTTTGGTACTCCTTCTCGAGCTTCTCTTTCTTCCGCTGACTAAGGTGCTTCGCTTGTGTGTTTGCAACATCCATTGCTTCTGACTATGTCATGAAAAAGACTGAAATGGGACCAGGAAGACAACCCACCACTAGAGCTTGCTTTGCTCCTGCTCCGCTCGCTCCCACCTGTCTTCTTCCCACTATAGTGAAAGATCTTTCACTTCACCATAGCAGGAACCTCACTAACCTTATCGGCCAGTTACTCTACCCACCGGGGTCCCCTCCAGCTTACCCCCCCCCTCCCTAGGTCCGTCGGGGCCGAAGATCTTTAAAATACGAATGAGATCAAAAAGGCCATCATTAGAGCAAAGAGGGCAATCGCTTCGGTTAGAGCAAAGCCCAAAATGGCATAACCAAACAATTGTTTAGCTAATGACGGATTTCGTGCCACGGAATGGATTAACGAACTAAAAACGTTTCCAATCCCGACTGCAGCTCCCGCTAAAGCAATTGTAGCAGCTCCTGCACCTATTGATTTTGCTCCTTCTAACATGATCCGGAAAATATCTTCGATGAATCATTCTTTTTTTATTACGCTTTTACGAATTTACGAAGATGCTCTCTCAGAAATCTTTCTTTCTTCTCTCTTTCCCTCGTTCCTCTTTTTCATCTCACTTTTCCCTTTCTTTTCCCTACGCTTTCTTCTCTTATGAGATTGATAGTTGGATGAAAAGAGTGTTCTGGTCATACTTGCTCGCAACAGATGCTTCTTTCTTTCCCGCTACCGAGGAGCTTACCTTATGCTTTTGCCCTACCTCCTTTTATTCCTTTTATCTCAGTACTGGTTCAGGAGCGGAAGAGGCAATAAGCCTATCTCTTGCCGAAGTTTATGGTTCAAAAGAAAGGGATGAAGCCAGGCAGTCAGTCTCCCATTGTTAAAGCTCAATCATCATTTAGATTTAGGGTTTTATTCAAGGCGATTTCGCAACCTCAGGAGATGAACGAAGACAGCACAGCTCCTCAACTACTCCTTTCGACGGGAACTCAAGAGTGAAGAATCAAAGACGGGATTGCCTTACATTCAAGAGCGGATACCTTCGATAGTACGGATCCTAAGTCCAATTAGAGTGGAAATCATTCAATCGGTCAGTCCCACTCTTCGGGGAAAGCGAGAAAAGAAAGAAGGAAGGCATTTCGGGGAGTCAAGAGCTTGTTACAAACCTGTGTCAAAACAAGAAGGGCTCGGGAAGACATAAATAAGGCAGATCAGATTGAGATAGATTGGTGGAGGCTACCTACTTGAGATAGATTGGTGGAGGCTACCTACCCATATTAAACAAAGGGTAAAATACAAAGGCTCAACCTCGAATAAAGTCATACCTAGCATAGGATGTCATTTAGAAATACAGGCTTTTGGCATTGATCTCATTACACCGCTTTCTCCTTTACTCGGACAGCAAGCTTAGAGTAGCCGCTTCCTTCACATTTCTATTCTATTTAGATGCTCTATTTATAAGAACCAACCGGACGATGAAATAACTATTTCAAAGTTCAAAGCTAAGTGCTCACCAAGCTATTGACTCACTCAAAGCCGTCGATTCACTCTGGGCTACAACTACGATTACGATACCCGGTTTAAGATCACTAAGCCAATCTTGACGAAAGCCACTACTATATATATATATACCCGCCCCTTTCTCATAAAAGAAATGAGGGCTCCAATAGCAATAGCTCGGGCGTGGGAGAAGAAAAGATAGGAATCGACGATCTCTTTTACGGAACGGAGGCTTTCCCTGACCTCTCGACCTTGGAAATCATGATTGGATTGGTGAAGGCGCTAAACCTATTCCATGAGATTAGGAAACTTGTGGCATATAGGTTTCAAAACCAGTTGCGGAAGGGCAGCTAAGCATCAAAAGATAGGAATAGAATAGCTGATCTTGACTCCTCTGGGCGCTCTACCTCTTCTTGTCTTGAAGGGAATTCACGCACTGGACGAAGGCATTCCAGTTCAAAAACTAATAACTAATATTCGGCTAAACCTCGTGTTCCAACCAAGTCTTACAACCAATCGTATCGTCCTGATCACTGATCAACGGGATCGGATCCTGGGTACAGAAAAGACCCTGAGTAGCTTAGCTAAAGGCATCTTCCCACCTTTTCTTCTCTCTTCGATTTCAAACCTTGTAACTAAGGGCTCAGTCAGTCCGAAAGGATACGGCTCCTGGTGCTTCTGTTGTCAGGAAAGAGCCAAGAAGAAAGCCAGACCGGCATTACGCTTCTTTATTAGACGAGGAAGTCGATTCAATCAAAAAGAAAGTGCTGGAAGGTACCTTTTTTCTTTCTCCTTTTACAGTAGCTTTCTTGGATAGAGGAGAAAATGATGGAAAACTTTTTGTGATGGATCTTCCCTGAACCTTGTGAGGTCTTGGTCTTGGATGCGCTTTCTGCCTTCAAACGAATAGAAAAGTCTTTCTTCCTCCCCTTTTTTTTGGGCGTTCTTTTTATTTTGATGAGAGAGTATCTCAACGAGACTACGGTAGGGAACTGTCTCGCTGGGCACCTTTGTCTCATCTCTTTCTTTTTGATCTTTCTTTTTCACGTTTCTTTCTTCCTCATTCTAGTCTTATTTCAAAGCTCAAATCCATCTTTGTTTCGTTGATCTCGTCTCACTCTTTTCTTATTTTTTACAAGATCAGCTGATTCTAAAGGAGAATCCAAAGATTCTTTTGACAGGGAAGGGTCTTCTGACTTCTTATCCTCTCAGTCATATGCTGATGGATTTCTTTGAAGAGCTGGACCGTGCCCTCGAAGTGAGGATCTTGACCGTAGGGGAGAATGAATATGCTCGCTTTATCGAGGAGGGTATGATTGGAATCATCCAAGATGAGACGAGTAAGAAGGATGTAAACTTTTCACGAAATTCTTCCGATCTATCCTGGAGAGTCAGTTTCAGGTGGTCTTCTTTATTTATCAAAACTTATTATCATTGAAAGACTCACTACGTCTAAGATTGACTGCTTCAGCGGCTAATGAAATGAGATGGAAAGCATCCAGCTTGAATCTCGTTGGCATACATCTTCTCTCTAGTCTAGTCTCTAGGAATGGGCGGCTAACCCACCCATGTAATATTCCTGATACATGGAGATCTGCCCTGGCTTACGGAAAGGTTTTCCAGACATTGGTTTGGCCCTCCTCCAACTAAGACCTGGCAAATAATTGTAAGGTAGTTTAGGCTTATCCGTGCCGTGCTGCTCCCTTCTTCTTTCTCTTAGGAGAAGCCCAAAGCTAGCTATCTTTTCCTTGCTCGCCTTCCCTGAGGATGACTTCAGAGTGCTTCAACTTGGCCAAGAGTGGATGTAATTCAGGTAAAAGAATGGCACTTGCTCTATTCTTGTTAGCTTGCTTGTAAAGGGGTCTGTACAGACTGTTGCAAGACTCTTTCGCCAATCCTATCCTACCGGTCCGCTGTGGTTCTTGCAGTTATGGCTGCTTACTTCCCCTTGGTCGGTTGTTTACACAAATAGAATAAGGAAGATGCATCGAATGCTGCTATTGAATGCGCTGTTGTTGCTGAGTGAATAAATGGAACTAACGGATATAAAGATTCCCCATGCTCTGCTAACTGAATTGCTATATATTGATTCAAGTATAAGTGAAGTGACTCACTCAGACCAATCAAATAGGGGGACTAACCTTACCTTACAGGATAGGCGATCGAAGACTTAAAGTAAACGTAGCTCTATTGAGAAGTAGAGAAAAGATAGAACTCGTCTCAGTTGTTGAGGGGCGCAGCTAAATAAGGCCAGTCAATCAGTGAAAGTGTCCGCCGTTGCCACAGGTGTCAAATTCACGTGGACTTGATCCACGCGCCAGCATCGGCCCTCCATGCCACAACCGCACCTTGGCCTTTAGCAATGTGGGGTTGAGATGTCATCGGCAAGATCTCCCCCACGACCTCGAATTAGCATTGTATTATTCTGGTAGCGACGGAGTATTTCACGAAATGGGTCGAACCAGGTCGCACGAAAAAAAGTCACATTATCTTCCGGCTTCCACAAGAAAGATTCTCCTTTAACGGTCCGTCTTTCAAGAACAGGCGTACCCATTTCAATAGAAATCATCGATTTTCCGCACCTTATTATCCCCCGGAAGCCACGAATAAGACATTAATAAAGTAGGAAGACGATTGATTCTGGGCGTAACTGGCATGAGAAGCTCCCGTTCGCGCTCTGGGCCTATCGAACGTCTATTCCTACCAATGCAACGCCGTTTTCATTAGTTTATTTCATTTTTGCTGCCCTCCCCGGGGCCCCTGGAGGGGAATTGAAGAAGAGATCCCATCTCTTTCATTTGATCTCCCTGGAGGGACAGCTTCCCGAGGAGGAACGGCATAGAGAGCGTCTAGCCCAGCTCGAATTGCTAGATGAGAAGCGGCTCCGAGCGGCCCACCATGCCCAGATATATCAGCGCAGGATTTACCAGAAAAAGGTCTTGGAGCGCCGCTTTTAAGTAGGAGATCCGGTTCTGAAGAAGATTTTTCCCTCTGCTGCACCCGGAATGGGCCAAACTGGGAAGGACCGTATGTCGTCACCACGGTTCACCCTGGAATACATATAGAATTGCTAACTCAGAAGGATAAGAATGAGCAGATCTTTTCAATGCCATGCATCTAAAAACGTATTATGCCTCGACGATGGAAGCTCTTATGCCAAGGGCACGGGTCAGAAAGCTAGCTTTCAACGGTGGATCTGGTGTGGGGGGAGAAGGGAATTGACTGAGCTCGTTAGCGCTAAAGAACCGGAGGCTGCACGCGAAAATGAAAAAGCAACTCATCCTTCGACCTCCACTGCTTCTACTAGCCTGAAGAATCGGACATTGAGCCCCTTCCCTCGCTACTGTGGCTCAGTAAGGCTTGGACTGAGAAGAGAAGCAGAAGCGCGGGGCGGGCATGACGGTCCTTTTTTTTACTGGGAATGATTGGACAGGATGCGCCAGCCACTTCCCGGGATGTTCCGCATTATTGACCCAACCCCCCGAAATCTAACACCCACAACAAGCAGCAAAGAGAGAACTCAAGACCTGGAGAGAGAGGAACATAAGAAAGAGAGAGAGACGACCGGTCGATCGTTGTCCAATCAGTCCTCGGCTCACCTTTCTTTGTTGCTGGTGAGCCCCATTCATGACCAGCACCTTCTCTCCTGTTTCCTTTAGCGAAGGCTGGGCTGGCTACTTTCTTTAGTGTAGTTTTCCATCCATCCATCCGTCCGTCGTCTTCTTTTCGAAAGGTAGAGCTAGCAGATCGAAGACGGCCTATTGGCAGCGGAATCCATAGTGGAGAGCGAGCATCCCTTCCTGTCTCAGCGAATCCAATTCAAGTCCTATTCATGGGGGATGTAGGTCCAGCGATTCGATCTCGAGACCCAGTTGAGCGGAGCAACGCTTTGCTAAGAACCCAGTCTCATGCGAAGGATAGTAAGTTAGTCTCAGGTAGCTCTGTTTTTATTGCCTTTGACTTTACCTCCGCGACACCCCTAAGGACAAAGGCATATGTTGGGACACCACTTGTAACATGTTGTATTCCACTATACACTTTACGTATAGGAAGACATACTAATACAATAACCACTATAGGAATGCAAGCACTTGTCGAAACACCTCTTCTTTCTGCAACTCTGCTGGTTTTTCTATTATACCGATTGCTGGCTCCCAGGCTTTCCTGCTGCCTTTTTCAATGCCTCTCCCACTGCTTTCATCGCTGGTGCCTCCACCTCTGCTAGTGGTTTTGTGGATTCACCCACTTATGTCTGGGGCTCAAGCCCTTATGGATAAATAGGTGGTTCTGAATCAACGGGCTCTGCTGCCCCCGTATAGCGACTCTCTGCTGCTTTTACCACCTTAGCTCTTAGCTCCTGCCTTTGTATCCCTTATGAGTGAATCTACTCCGGCTCTGGGTGAAACAACCACTGCGATTGCCTTTGACCATACCTTATACCTATCCTATATTCATATCTTCGAGTTGCAGATCCAAAGCGAGTAGTTGCCAAAATCAATCTACGGGCGTCATCGATGCTTTATCATCCTGGATGCTGAGGTGAAATGCAGGATGACCGAAAACGAACTCGCGGAAGTTCGATCATATATAAATCAAAATGGACTTTTGACCAACTATGTCAGATATAACATCAAGCTCTATATTTAGCTGTTAGCCTTCAGACTAGCATCATTCCTTGCTTCTTTTCTTATAAGTAAGGCTAAAGTCAAGCAGAAATGATTGAAAAAAAAGGAGAACACCCCCCTTTCGGACTAGCACTCCTAGCTTCCCTCCCTTTGAAGTAGATTTATCAGCTCCACGAGTCACTAGAAAGAAGGTGAATGGACCACCCTTTCTTTGAACCTTGTCAATGATCGAACTTACAGATATGAACTGAGTGCCATTTGATGAGTAAGATCGAACAAGGGAGAGGGATATGGAAAGGTTCTTTTATGCAATGCATAACGGGCGGGCCTCCTGTGGATTCCTCCAACTCAATGAATGAAGGGGGGAGTATGAGGAAGGCCGACTTTCTTTCTATATGAAGAAGAAAAAAGGAAAAGGGTCAAACATTTCTTACTTAAGAATATGACTGAATGAGGAAGAGCTCCTTATGTGGTATCACTTTACCACCATCTGAAATGCGCGAAACTTCGATTGGTGGAAGCCAGTCCATGAAGATTCTCCCTTCTCTTACGTGCAATTCCCCTCTTTCGGTAAGCATCCAGTATCTCAGCAAATGAACATTTCTCTAAGCTTATCCTGTAGCTTATACGTCGTTTGAAAGCTGCTCCAAGGATCCAACGAATAGCTAAGGTTTGTTGACGATCCCTGGCAACAATCCCAGGGACATCATAAATAGTACCTGCGACTCCTACTTTTACCACTTCGCATATGGGCTTTATATTTTCTACGGCGTCAACCATAAGTTTTATTACATCGCGTTCAGTTCGAGCTGGGCGATGAACTGTTTTATAAACAATAGCACGAACTCTCGTTCTTTTACCATCGATCATGCGAAAGTTTACCAACTTCTTGATCAATTGTTTTTGCTCACCATCCAAGTCCCCCATATAGCTGATAATTTCCGAGCAATTGGAAGCCGCTTTCGATGACGAGGCCGAAAAATTGATATTACGCAATCGTTACTGTCCATCTTTATCAGCCAACTCCCCTCTTTCCAAACATAACTAACAAAATGAAATGCAAAATGAAATGGGACTTGCTTCTGCTTTTCAACTGGCCTCAGATCCGACCGGTCTTTTTTTTTTCTAAAACGTTATTTTTGACCAGTGTGCTTCCGTGGAAAGTTTGTTTTTTTATGATTGCACGCACGAGATGGAGGCTAGAACTATACATGATGTTCCTAAATTTTATACTATACTATTCCGTCTGTTGAGATTGCTCCTACCCGCATCCGACTGATCACTAACACCATTTTTTTTATGTTTTTATTTTCGAACCGTATTTCATCCAATACATTGATTCGCGCCTCTTATCCTTGCCTTAAGGACCGGGCGGACCCACTCGTTCGTCCTTGACTGATGCGGACGCGGTTCCCTCGTCGTGAAAGAAGTAATGAAAGGGAAGCCCCCGGTCAAACCGCGTTTGTTGTTGCCTGTATAGCTTTCTAGAGCAGAGATCTAGCAAGGCATTCTAGGCACAGATCATTGGTGTATTGGATCTATCGTTAGGTTGTGCCGCCATTCAATCTTGTGAACTAATCGAGACTGAAATTGGATAAAGAGATACGAACGGAGAGAAATAACCAATCGATGAAAGAACATGAAACCATTCTGTTTCAATAGAGGTACGGGAAACGGTTGGGGGCAATGAAGTAGGTGAAGTGCTTGGATTTTGCGAGCTGTTCCAAGTACTGCTGGATGTGATTCCAAGAGCCAAACGAGAATGAATACCACACAGAAGAGTCAAGGCCGGGCTCCCTAATAGAATGTTTAACCGATCCATTCCGGATCGATCGAATTGGTACGGAAGTTTTAACATGGGAAAACTACGGAAAACACGACTTATTTGAATAACCCGGTGACCTACCAATTGTAGAAGTAGGATCTTTGGCAAGCAATAAGCACTTAAATAATACAATTCGAGTTTTCCAGATTCTTTCTCATTTCGAGGAAAAGGTTCGGGAGGAAAGGAAAACAACAGAGGGATCCGAATCGGACCTAAATGGGAATGACATGAAAAGTCTTTTTCAAAACCTATCATTAAGGGCGTTACGACGATATACAAAAGAAATGAAAAAAAACTCGTGATTGGTGTGGATGGGAAGATCTGCTTATAAAATGTTTCAAGAAAGAGTGGTCTCATTTCCTTACTTCTTCGTTCTTTCCAATTCAAAAACTTCGACGGCTGGTTCTGAACGCCGCTAACGGTTTGACATCCTTTAGCAAAAACAACAAAAAAATGAACATTTTCGATCGAGCTACCTGCACCTGTCTGGTCCGATCAGCACGGTTCCGCCTTCGCTAATGCGGGGGATCGCGCCTTACAAAGTCGGCCAGCCAGTGCATTGTCATGTCCCGATCCCACCTCGTCGGATTACTGTTATTTCGGATGAATTCAAGTAAATCGACGAGGGTTCGGACGTCAGCTTGCGGGGATTCGTAGAAAAACTCCTGGGCAATCTGATGGGCCGCGGCAAGAAAGTGGAATTCAGCTCTGCCTCTAGCACAGTATTTTCCACAGAGTCCCCTACCCCCACAATAGTGAGCGCAATAGCGCCGGAGGGTTAGGGCGATCATTCTACGAATCTTTGCCGCTGGCGCTCCCGATCATCTTCAGAATCAGGAACGCCTCGGTCTGGCGCCGATGGACCGGCAATACCAATCCGTGGGGCCTGCCGCTCCATAAGGTGCGTGTAAGCCCGCTGTGACTTTTGCCAAGCGCGAACCAAGATCCGTGATACGAAAACAAAAATCGGAATGAGGAAGAAAAAGATCTCGTGATGTAAGTCAATGATTCCTTGCATAATAGGTGTTGCTGCGTCTTGAGATCCTAATTGCCATGGTTCCGCAGCATCACAAGGAGCGATTGTGAGGAATCGCCATTCTAAAAAAACTTCAATCATTTTGATTTCCATTCTGTGACTGCTCTGCTCCCGAAAAGAAAAAGGAGACTTATAGAGACTTGGCCTTGGTTTTTCCAACTAAAGTCTGATGGGAGAATGGCATGCAATGCGCATGATTTTCGATAGCTTTCACATTTGCGGTAGACTGAACACCCACCGAATGGAAAAGACAACTACTACGTAGATTCGCTAGCGACTACGGCCGTTATCCCCCCCTACTTACTTCAATTAAAGCTCGCGGAACTACACTACATACCGGAAAAAACTCTCTCTATTACTTTGAGAAGAGAATCATTGGTTTGACCGACGAGCTACGTGGAAAATACGAGATCTAGGCAAGCCGCTACATGTTCTCCCCTTGCCCTTGAACGATGGATAGAAGAACTACTTATCTTCTCTTAGATAGCGGTCGATCGGTTCGCATCTCAATAGGTCTGCGGATCTATTTTCTTCTATACGAAAAATGCCATCTTGTAGCACCACCACGACACCGATTCTCGTTCTTATTCCGAGCCAGCCCCCCCATGCCGTGACTTTGACTTTGAGTATGATGAATGAGTGGAAAGATCTTTTATAGAAGTTCCCTGTCCAATCCAACCAATGAGTTCGTATCGAAAATATATCCCTTCTGCACTACAAACGAAACGAAGGGTGCCGTTACAACACAAGAACCAGACAAAAATGGAGTATGCTTACTTACCAAACTGCGCTCTACCTTATAATCTAAAAAACCGCTCTTCTCGTTCATTTTAGAGGCCTTGTAGGCGAAACCGCATAGAGATAGCTTCACTGAAGACAGGAATAGCTAAACTAACTACTACTGACTGACTATTCCTATACCTATTTTTTACCTATTTTATTATAGACCTACCCCGGACCGAGGGCCGCTCTACCAGCTCTGATTTCACCACCGGGTATAGTAGATGACAAAATCGAGAAAACCTGAAAGTCAGATTCTCGACTTCAACCATCCACTATAGCTTATACCCGTATGGAGCCAACCGTCGCAGTATAGATATGGCATGGGGACAGGGAGACAGTACCGCTGTCCGCGCAACCTCTCGCTTCTCCACCCCCGAAAGGAGTAATATCCGTAGCCAGCGGATTGATTCCCTTCCGATCATGGCCTTCTTCTCGTACATAGCGCTTACAAGTTTGTAGCTTCCGGAACGAAACTAGTTTACAGGTTCCTTCCCGAATTGACTTTCGCAGTCCCCCACTCTGAATGGTTACTGGACAAGAAGAGGGGAGCTAATCCCTTGAACTTATAGCAATCAACTTGTTTGATCCCCATGTTCATCCGCTTGGTTTCATCTTAAAGGTAGCTAACCACATGCTTTCCATGATCATATACAACAACAGATCGGAGGTTAGTTTCCCGCTCGAGAATCTATCTAATGGAACGTGGGACTCTACCCCGCCCAAAGGACTGGGCGGGCTTCCGGGTTTGTGTTGTGTTTCCGTTCCGTAAAAGTCAGTCTTTGCCTTTAGATTGCACGATACAAAAATCCTAGTGGCAGTGCTGATCACTTCAGGAAAGTAGGGGGTTCTCGAGGGGACGACCAAAGAGAAAGCGAATGGACGAGTAGTCGGGAACTGAAGGCTACAAAAAAGATTGGTAAAAAAGCAAGCCAGGAAGCGAAAGTAGGGAGGGGGTAGACAAGAGTGGTGCAGGTGCAAGGCAAGCTAAGGGTAAGTGGGTCCAGCGGGGTCAGTCTGGACCGGGTCATAAAGTGGCACAGATAATAGCAATATAGGCGGAAAAAGATTGAAAAAGGGCCGAGGAGTACGAGGATGATGACGATCGTGAATTCTTCAAAAGATTGTTGGAGCAAAAGAACTGGCAGATCGATCACCTTGTAGCTGAGAATGACGCATTGAAAGCGGCCTAGACCACTGACCTTTGATGGGAGGCTTCTTCCAATGGATTGGTCTTCGAAAGCCCATTTTTCAGCGAAGAAAATAGTACTTTGCTGAGAGCACTAGACCTTCTCTCTTTCTGGATTGATTCCCACTCACTGCCTGATAGCTGGCTTGGCCCATGAGACCTATTGTCTTATTTATTGTCCTGGCTCACTTCACTACTTTGGAGAATGGGTTTTTCCCCTTTCTGGTTCGCAAACGCTCTAACCCATCGGGAAGCTCCATCCAAATTCTAGTTGATGTGAGCACTTCCCCAGAGGCAGAGTCTGAGTCTACAAAAGGGTGGGAGCAAAAAATGTAGGTGAGTCAATTGCGTGTGGTGGATAGTTCGTTAGCAAAGAGACTCATTCTACGGTAGTGAGGAGCTATGGATCGGCCAAATCCCTTGTTTTGAGCTCTGAACCCTCGATGGCGTAATCCATTGGATCTAGTCGCGGTAGGGTGAGATCAGTTCAGAAGGATAGATCCCCTGAAGGGAGAGTTCGTCAACCAATCTCAAGTAGGGTTGTGGATCGCCCAATGTCCTTCTCTCTTGCTGTCCTATCTCCTCGAGGGTCACCAGCTGCGGGAAAGACAAGATTGCTTGAAGGTCAGGTCCACAAGACGGGATCTCAGTTCGCTTGAAAGCATAACGGAAGAGGGGATCCACTTTCAAAAGGCAGGGATTCGCAGCTTTCAAAGAGTGCTTCTTCTTGTCCCATGTCCTTTTCTTCTGGTGCAGTAGTCGAAAGGCAAGCATGCTCCACTCTCCCGTACTCTTTTGAATCATCTATCAGAAGCAAATCGATCTCATAGCTCTCTAGCCTCTTGCAACTCTACTACTTGGGAAGGTGGAGCAGCAGTCACCCCATGCTTCCTTCAAGTGGATACTGGATCAGATCCAATCGGCTTCTAAACGCGGGAACAAAGAAAACAAGATGGATTCCCTCTTTCTAGCTTCAGGGATCACTATGTAGACTTTGAACCATGCCAGGCACATCTATCAAGAGCCAGAGAGCTCGCCCGCGTTCCAGTCTCTCATTCTACGGAGGGAAATCGTTTGGTCTGATCTGGTCGTAGACATACGGCAGGTGGATCTAACACTTGTTCCACAGTAATCGAGAAATCGACACAGGCTTTGTCATACCAATAGTCCAATATCTTAACATTGTTTTTTCAACAAAGAAGTCTGCATCTTCAGTGAGCTTTTGCTCCAAGTCCTGCCTTACACGGCAAAGATACCGTTCATCGGAGGCGCAGGCCTCCAGAGGATACTGCCTCACCATACCAAGGTGATAGCAAGAAACTACTATCCCTTCAGGAAAACCTAACCAGAAAGGGAAAGGTAGTGGTATGATTCCACCAGGAGAGAAAGCTACAAGAACGTGTCGGTACCTGTGACGGTTATAATGGGGATGGAAGTCCCCGGAGAGGTTGAATACCTCCGATAGCCGGCTCCTCTAACCCTTAACGAGATTTGTGGAGAAGAAGAGCTCACACTTTGTTGCACTGGCATCCACGCGACGGAGAATCGAGTCATCCAGCGAAGACTGGTTCGGAGTAGAAAGCTTCGGTTGCCAATCGTCTCTCTCGGTCTTCAGCTAGCAGAGCAGTTAACGCTCACAAAGGCTCTGTCTGCCTTTCTGTCTAGGTGGAAAGAAGACAGTTGCTTATCAAATCCATTTCTTCCCCTTCAGTATTTTGGATAGTTGGCTTGATGAGATCGGCCAACTCCTCCCTTTTCTTCAAACATTCTCTCATCTCCCTCTTCAATAGTTTCACGGGGATCTTATTCATTACTAAGATCGAGTGGCTGATCGACGAGAGCCTCGTCATCGGGGTCGCCCTCTATCATCGGCTGATTCTGATCTGGTAAGGTCGAAGGTGCCGTATGAGCATATCGGGACGATGGTTCCCCCGGGAATCTCCCATCAGGTGGAAAATGGAGGTCGATGACTCCGGAGCTAGATGGAATGGAACCAGCCCCTGCTTGAGGGGGTTCCATCATATACAAGAGTGGCATCGTGGCTTCGGCAACATAGCTTACTGACCCAACAGCGTGGGTAGCAGCTCAACTCATTTGGATATTGATAGGAGAGAGATCAACGCCCTTAACACAGAATTTCTTAGCGAATTCCAAGGCCTAAGCTGTCGATGGAGTAGTTCGCGGCCTGGAGCTAGACCTTTTCACATGTAGTGCTAAGGTAGACCTTTCCCTGCCTTACTATGAATTACTTTGACTTTCTCATATGGAATTATTTAGGGAGTTAAACGCCTTTACCATACCTTCCTACTAGACTGTCCGCATCTTGGAAGGAGGATCTTCTATTTTGTCTGGATTCAAATTCCTTTATAATAGAAAAAGATGATCAGCTATCTCATGAGGGAGGGGCAAAACCAGTAAAGCAGGAATTTAAAGAAATGCATCCTGCCATATCACTGCAAGGACAGGTTATGAAATATCTGGACCGTTAGGGACAGGAAGAGATGAAGAAACTGATAGAAGTGGAATTCATCACCTCCATCCATTATCCGGATTGGTTGGCGAATGTAGTAGTAGTACCGGTTAGCGGGGGAAATGGAGGGAACAGGGTATGCATAGATTTCGGAGATTCTAACAAATGGGTTTTGAGGGTTATACAAGATCTTTTTTTTCTGTTAGAAGCCTTCTTAATGGAAGGAAAGGTGGAGGAAATCCATTTTCTTTTGGATAAAAAGGTCGAGGAAAGGTGAGGAGAGGAATTGAAAGAGGGGACAGTATCCTCGCTGCTTGGCTTGTCTTCTTAGGTTCCCAACCGACCTGTACATTAAATATCGAAATCCGTTACAGAAGAGAATTAACATAATGAGGCTTGGAGTATCTAAAACTAAGTCCAGCGAACTGGAAGTCTCTGAAGACTCCCTCATTGCTTGGCTATCGAAGTGGACTTGTACATTGATAGCCTTTCGAGTGTCTATTCCTGAGTGAGGTCGGGCTGTCAGGCTAGCACCCGCTGACTTGGAAGTTGCCTTTGCTCGTGTTCCCGCTGGCTGGCCAAAATCAGAATCGTTTCCTAGCCTCGAAGGCTCCTTCCTAACTAACTAAAAACAATAATATGGAACCCACAATTACGTACGACAATACAGAAAGAGCCTACACGGAATCCTTCTCTCTGACCACTCAATCAATCATTGATCAATGAAATAGATTTGTCCACCTTCATCCACAAACAATCGTCCTCCACGACAAGGGATAGGCAACCCACCTCGGACCACCACTGTGACTTTGCAGCAAAATGGAGTTCACGAAGGATTGACTCGATTTTTTTCAGCGAAAGCACATTGGAATCCTCCGGGCGAGGCAGTGCTATGACACCTTGTTCGTAAAAGCGAGCATAACGATAGGGATAAGAAGAAACAAACCATCGATCAAAATCATCCAATACAAAAAACAAAAGCACTGATGTAATGAGGTTTGCTTGCGGGATTCCGGTAGGCAACGAGCAATCATCACCATTATAAGACACAATCTTAATAGACAAGAATGATTTAACTAAATTGAGAATCACAGCATTTTCCACGATACAACTCAATTTAGAAAGCAGCCTGTCTCGGGAGATCCGCTCCAGACTTGACATTAAATCAATCAGCAATAACACATCCACTGGGCCCATACTCCTAACTTCAGAAACAAACGATTCAACCCGCAGAAAATGAAAAATTCGTGTTGACAAATAGAGAAGGAGAGTCAACCAACAATTTGGCAAGAACGCGGCCTAAAGCGTTTAAAACCAGGTCCGTTCGCGCAGATGGAATACACACTAATCAAAATCCTTCCATACCAGGAAGGGAATACTGATATAGAAATAGATTATATATATCTTCCTTTCTCATCACCCTTAAGCGAAGGGCATCGAATGAAAATGAGCCTGAAACTATCTCCTTCTTGATCTTGTCCACTTCTTCAGAAGTCAACTCGGGCAGATATTCCGACTCAAAATAGGAATAAAAAGCATCCAGCTCTTTGAACAGGAGATCGTATAATGACATAGGAAAGAGGATACGTATCGATATTTCCGCAACGGAACGGGAAGTTGTGTAGGACACCCTAGGCCAAGTCCAAAAAGAAAAAGAAAAGAAAGAAGAGAAGAGGATATTAAAACAGGGGAAATAAGAGGTGCCCGAGCGTTAAGCGAGTGAAAGCAGTATATCACAATCCATATAGTTCTCTTCCTACTTCCCTAGAGCGAGGTCGAGTGCTAAGGTCTTCACCTCCAGCCAATCTTAAGCCAGTATGGGATGAAAAAATAACAGCTTCTATCAAAGCAAGGGAAAGGGGAAGGTCAAGAGCTAGGAAAAGAGATTTTTGAATTCATCCTGTGATTTTGATAAAGCATGTTCGGTTCCATCAAGTTAGTAATCTATTGAAAGCAAGCATTAAACTATAAGCGATCAAGGGATAAATGCATTTTGATAGTCTTTCTCTCTGCCAGTTGGAGACCTAAGGGTTGGAGTTCTAGTTGCAGTCTTAAGGGCTCTAGTGCTTGTCCTGCTATTCTCATTGTAGGATACGTTTATAGTCCCTGGTCGCCGAAGGATCCTCGAAAGTCTCAGGAGGGTTCTTTTTAAACCCCGATTGTACCTTGGGGTCATCAAGATCTGGTACCACGATCGGGTGATTAGGCTGTTCTCCCTGGTGAACTGTTGATTGTGCTTGGTAAGGAGGGATTGCAGGGTATGCATAGGATTGCATTCCTGGTTGCGGGCCGGCCATCGCCTGCCCCCCAGGAAAAGGATATGCATATTGCTGTGTTAGGGATGGCGATGGAGCGATATGTGGCTGCGGCCCCTGTTGTTGGACAGCGTACCCCGGTGGGTACAGTGAGGCACCCTTTGATTTGAAGACGAAGGGCCGTTAGATTCGGTCGTAGGAAGGGCTGCCGGTGGGTGCGTCTCCTCCGCGGTTCCTTTTCCTTTCCCCAAAAGGATGTCTAGTATTCGAGCCACTTGGTCCCTTAGCTCGTTTATCTGATCTTGCTGATCATTGTCATTATTTTGCCTCTGATGTTGCTCTTCCATGATTCTAGCTTTCAGTCCGGTCCGGTAGGGATGATGAGGACGAGCACCTTTCGGAGCTATGTTTCATTTTTTTGATTTTAGATGGTACCTGTTCTTTCTGGGATTGAAAGTTATAGGTCCGTTTTTCAGTTCATTTTTTATGGTAATGATGCATGAGTAGTCCTATGTCGGTTTGCTATGGAAACGACCTGTTTCAAAAGACACTTTCAACTCAGATTAACGATACAGTAAAAGTGACATTGACATTCCAATGTAGCCTCAAAGCATAGAAACAGAAGAGTTGCATCATTATGCACCCTAACTTGACTTCTTATTTCCTAAGTGTTGCAAGTCCATAACGAGTCAATTTCCTGCGGACTTGATTTAAGAAGCTAGATATTTCCCTTTCTTGAAGATGTAATGGAGAAACTTTGACTGCAATCTCCCCGGCTTCATCTGCGATCCTTAGTGCTTCTCTGGCAACGATCTCCATAGTGTGGGTGAGCTTTTCCAGATTGTGGCGTGTAACCTCATACTCCTCTCGGAGTGCTATATATTCATTGTTTTGTTTTGCATAGGGGTGGCCTGCAATTGTTCGCACTGAGCCTCCAACTGCTTGCATCGTGCCTCGAGCTCTCCTGCAGCCTTTTTCCTCGCTTCGTCGCGAGACTCTATACTTCCAGCTTTCTGAAGTTCTTCACACTTTGCTTCTACTTCTATAGCCCGATGGGCCCACAGGTTAACTTCCTTTTGGAGTCTCTTCTTTTCGGTGACGAGGGAAGCACGTTCTTGGTGCGTTGTTTCGCACTGGGCTTTTGCCTCATCCGCACAGGTGTGGGGTCCAAGCTCCATTGGCATTGATAGTTCTGGCACCTTTGGGGCTACAAGGCCCTTGCCTCGATTAGCTTGCCACGATAAGTACCCTGGGGCCGCTTGGTTTGAATGTCGACCCGTTTTGACTCGTTGTCTTTCTTTCCATAGATCGGCCACTCTTCGAATTATGTCTGCCGTATTAGGAACTCCGTAGGCGAACTCCCAATCCTTTAACCCGTGTGTCATGGGGATGAACTGTAGAGACCCCAATTGTCGGCGGACCATTGCTGGTGCGTAGCTGATACTACCCCATAGTCCCAGCAAAATGACCCACGGGTAATTACCGCAGCGATACAAGACCGGCGTTTGGGGCGTCCATGCTGCTCTCCAAATTACTTGGTCATCTGTCAGGCTTTTGAGCGTACGGATCCATTGTGCCTTCCCCGGGGACTCAACATCCCAGTTTGCTACTGCAAATTCCTTCAATGGATTGCTTGTGCTGAAAATGTAGGATGTAAACTGAATTTCGGGAAACCGGAAGGACGGCGGAGGTCGGATATGACTCATTATCCACATACACAACAACTGTGCACATCCTATGAACCTTCCCTCCCCGGTGATCCTGCAATGGTTGAGCGAACGGAAAGTATCCGAAAAAATGACTGGGGCAGGCTTCTCCCACGATGAATGACACTGTCGATCTTTTCAAGGATCTTGTTCTGCCGTTACACCAGGTGTAGAAAGCACTGGCGTTTTTGAATTCAACTCTTTCAAGCATATTGCTGAAAAATTCAATGTGACTTCTATTTGATTTACGTTATGTCCACTTTGGATTGTCCTTTTCATTCGTGAAAATCACCAATAAACAAAGATTTATTGCTTTATCTCTCCCTTTCATAGCTGTAGTAGAGGCAGTTCAGTAAGAGTGGTAGGGCCTCTAACGTTGGTCACCACATATTTACTCTCTGAGGTTTGATATCTCAGCCATATATTATGCTACTACCCTTACTATACAAAGCCGCCTCGGTCTTCAACTCTCTCCAGGACAACAGAGTCTTTGTTTAGGATGGCTGCGATTCTACCATTTGATACAAATTGGCCATTGGGGAAAATGCTTTTGGCAAATCGTGTACCCCGGCAGAGAATGAAATTATGATGGAGCTCGCTCCGTGGGAAGCAAGATAAGTCGCACTAATATTGTCACATCGAATTAAGGGTGGAGTTTGAAGCACCTGATTAGTATCACGAAGGAGGAATAACAACCATTGAATTTCGGCTGTAGTTGCAGCTAGAGCTCGATATTCAGCTTCGGCGCTAGACCGGGATACAGTTCGTTGCTTCCTAGAGCTCCATGAGATCAGATTTTGACCATAGAATATGCAATAACCGTAGATCTTCGA
This sequence comes from Elaeis guineensis, assembly GCF_000442705.2. NCBI lineage: Eukaryota > Viridiplantae > Streptophyta > Magnoliopsida > Arecales > Arecaceae > Elaeis > Elaeis guineensis. The sequence continues at coordinate 89,730 of NW_027332430.1, forward strand.
TCATCTGGACAACCAGCCCAATCGGCGTCAGAATAGGCAATTAAAGAGTGATCTGCAGATTTGGTGATACGTAAACCAAAATCAACTGTGCTTTTTATATAACGTAAAATGCGCTTGACTGCAGCAAGATGCGAGGTGCGGGGTTGGTGCATGAACTGGCAAACTTGGTTAACAGCATAAGCCAAGTCTGGGCGCGTCATTTTTAAGTATTGAAGAGCACCCACAATGCTACGATAAGAGGACACATCAGAAATAGGATCCCCGTCATGAGCAGATAATTTGGTGCCTGAAATAACAGGAGATTTGGAAGGTATGGCAGCAGCCATATTAGATCTCTTGAGCAAGTCAATGGCATATTTTGATTGTGTGAGAGTTAAACCAGAAGAATCTCGATGGGCCTCCATACCAAGAAAAAAATGAAGATCTCCAAGGTCTTTGATGTCAAACTTAGATCGTCACTTTTGGATAATATTGGAAATGACAAGTGAACTTGAACCAGTTAAAATTATATCATCTACATAGAGAAGTAGAAGTGCCATACCATGTGAGCTATGATAAATGAACATAGAGGAATTCGACCTGGCACATGAAAATCAAATTTCAAGGAGAAAAGAGCTAAAACCATCGAACCATGCCCTTGGAGCTTGCCGTAGCCCATAGATAGCTTTATGTAGTTTGCATACATAATGAGGATGAGCAGGGTCAACAAAGCCTGGTGGTTGCTTCATAAAAACTTCTTCAGAGAGTATGCCATGGAGGTTTTTGACATAAAGTTGTCGCACAGGCCAATCATTATTAATGGCTATGGAGAGGACCAAACGGATAGTGGAGACTTTCACAACCGGGCTAAAGGTCTCATCAAAATCAAGACCGGGTTTTTGATTAAACCCTTTGGCGACAAGGCGCGCTTTATAGCTCAATGGAGCCATCAGCTCCTTGCTTTACTCGAAAAACTCATTTACAGCCCACTACATTCATTGTTGGAGAAGGAGGAACCAACTCCCAGGTCTGATTTTTAAGTAGTGCATCAAACTCTTCCATCATGGCTGCACGCCATTCTTTTGATTGTGTTGCTTGTGTATAACATGTCGGTTCTGAGGGAATGATGGGAGAAAGAGCAGCATGAAAACATTGAGGAAGGGGATGTTTGATAGTGAAATAAGTTTTAGGCTTACGGGTTCCATCACGGGACCGTATAACCATAGGGTGACAAGAGGAAGTGGCTTTTGGAAATGGAGCGTGAGGTGAAGGGTCCACATTTTGAGAAGGTTCAGTTGCAGTAGTATTAGGAGAAGCAAAATTGAGTAATGAACCTGTGGTATCAGAAGGGCCATCTAGTGGTATATTTTCAGAAGGTTTTTCAAGTGAAGATGGCTCATTTTGGGGAAACGATTGAAGAGAGGAGAGTAGAGGAGACGTAACCTTAGAGAAGATGGAGGATTGTGGTAATGTAACAGATGGAGAACTAGTGCTTTGGGGTGGAAAAACTAATGGTGGGGAGAGTGGGACCACAAAAAACTAGCCTGAAAAGCGCTCTCACGTTTGGAGTGACTCGCCTAAAAGTGGTTGGGGACTCGAAATTGGTTATCAGTCAGGTCGTGGGAGAGTGGAAGACCAGGGACTCTAAGTGGATTCCGTATCAAGAGCTAGCCGAACGCCCAGTCTCACTCTTTGATGAGGTGGTTTTCGTATCACGGATCTTGGTGAACGTTGTAGTAGTGAAAATGGAAGGTTCCCAACGAGGGCAGCAGGCGGTTGCCGACCAAGGGGCAGCCATAGGGAGTGCTGGCAATAACGACGACGATAGACAAAATGAAAGTCGTCGGCGACGAAGGGAGAGGCGGAACCTACTACAAAACCGGCGTAGAGGGGAGCAATGGAACCACTTAAGAACCGTATCTCATCTGGAACCCTTTCCTTGGGTTTTCGGGGGAGATTTCAATACTAAGCTATCGCTGGAAGAGAAAAGCGGAGGCGCCCTTTCTGTCACTGCCAGTATCAAGGAGTTCCAAGACGCTGTAAATGACTGCAATCTTATTGATCTAGGCATCTCCGAAGCAAAGTTCACCTGGAGCAAGAGAAGCCCACGGAACGGTTTTTCCCACCTAGCCTGTAAATTCGATAGATTTCTTGTTTCAACTGAATGGAACCTCATGTTTAGATCTAGCGAAGAGCCCTTCGGTATGCTCAGACCACAAACCTATTGTTTTGGACTCTCCCTGCTTCTCCAGATAGATCCGGCCACGGCCACCCTTTCGCTTCGAAAAGATGTGGCTGGATCATCCATCGCTGGAAGCAGTCATAAAGGATGCCTGGATTTATAAAATAACAGGAACACCGCTGTATATTGTTCACAAGAAGCTTGCTGTCCTGAAAGCTAAACTAAAGATCTGGAATCAAAATTTTTTTGGCAACATTCACCGAAGAGTGGAGACCCGTTGATGACATCTCTTCAATAGATCCAATCTAAAATGGACCGTGATGGATGGAGCAGAGAAGCCGAGGACACGGAAAATTGCATTATGTTCAACCTCAACTCCGCTACTTTTTTTTTAGGGGGTTCCCACTCCTTGATAGTATATCGCTTCTTTTTAGCCTTCATGGTGAATGGCCCGCCCGCTTCTTCCATAAACCCGATCATCTGTTAACGCATACAGCTTCCCGTGCCTTCGCCCTCTAGCAATCTCCATCCCCGTTCTGAGATCCTTCACAACAACAGTAGAAGGAGTCAAATCAAACTTGCATGGAAAGTCAGATGTGAACTGACTGAC
>NW_027332430.1:100000-102240 GCF_000442705.2 Elaeis guineensis
GTTCTGTTGAGACAGCAGCATCCGACAGATCTGGAAAAGTCTTGAGCGGTTGCGCGTGTATTTGCATTGTGATCCACGAGTGCATACCATTCAGGCATATTTTCACCTCTTGAGCTTGATCTAACTTCTGAGAGCAATTTCTCGCCAACGCCCTCCACCGGTTGATATATTGCTCAACCGTTTCATCTTTATTTTGCTTGATAGCAGACAGTTCCTGAACTGAAATTTCCCTAGTGGTAGGGCTTGTAAAATCATTTTTTCATAGAAGGCCCATCTGGAACCGACGCAGGTGGTAGCTTCGAATACCAAGCAAAAGCGGCTCCTTGTAAAGATAAGGGGAATTGTCGAAGCAAGAGGGACTCGTTGTTAATCGTATTACCACATGCTGCTTCGAAGTGTGCCAGGTGTTGCTTCGGGTCTCCAATCCCATCGAACTTCTGGAACTGAGGCGGGTGATACCCTAAAGGAAAAGGAACCTGGTCATGCATGGTAGGCAGGATACGGCCTATCGGTCTCTTCATATGGTTCGTTTTCCCGAACCAGTTGCTTGACTTTAGCAGCGAGAGTGGTGTCTATGATCTTCTGTCTTTGCTCTATGAGTTTCGCACGGAGCCTGGCCTCCCTTGCATTTATCTTAACACCCGAGTCATCGTAAATTGGTTGTGGTGATGGAGACCTTTCATTCTCCGGTCGATCGTCGACAAGCGCTCGTGCCTTCAGCTTCTGGTTTCTCTCGACGAAGCTGAGCATTCAACTTCTGGATTTCTCGATCAAGAAAAGTTTCAGTTAGTTACAAGACCATTGAACAAATCAGGAAGCTTTAAAGGACCTAACATCTTTAACTGGGTGTTATCACTAGCCCATATAGGTTTCCTCTTTTTAGTAGCCACATCACCACCATCAACTGCTACCCCATCAGCTCCTGGCTCTGTGTCCCATCTACTTTGCCTTTTCTTACCAGAACTCCTTTTCCGTATTTTCCTCTTTCTTCGTAATGATTACCATCACTAATCGACGTTACTGGGTTTGTCCTGGAGATCAATGCCTGAAGATCCAGCATATAACTCTGGCTGAAAGTCCTGGTCCTGCTTCTGCCTCTTCTTTCTGTGCATGCTTTTCCAATGCATCCGCGGATCTTCTCTTCTTCTCTGAACTCGACAGAGCAGAGTTTGACTGGTGTTCTTCATCGTTGTCACTGTCAGGAGATGACTGAGCCTCGGATCCTTCTGATGGATTTTCTTCACTAGGTTCCTCATTGTGTTCCTCACTTGGTTCTTCCTCAGTAGGTTCTTTTTCACAAGGTTCCTCTTCTTCATTTGGTTCTTCACATGACTTTTTCTTCGGACGGGGCTTCTTCCTTTCCTCACTAGGCTCCACACTCTCAACATCAGCATTCTCATCATCACTGCCATTTCTGATGAGCAAGCTCGGATCAACTGAAGCTCCCTGCTTCCCCATACGACAAGCAACCTTTTTCTAATGTTAGGAAGCCCTTTCAACTTGTTTGAAAGAAAAAGAGAGCTGAAATAGAGATTCTCTGAGGTCCTCGCCCAGGAGGAAGATTTTGCCCGGAAAAAGTCTCGAGTCCAATGGCTCCATCTTGGTGACAGCAACAAACGGTTTTTCTACGCCTCCATTCATGCTAGGAGAGCCCAGAATACTATCCGCTGTCTTAGAGACGGGGGATACCACACAAAAAATTGAGGATATAAAGAACATCACAGAAAAATTCTTCTTTCGGTTCTTGGGGACTGACCCTGAGACCAATTCCTCCTTCGAGCCTTTTTTCTTCAAGAAAATACTGACTCCCGAGGCTAGCTCTTGACTCACTAGAAAGGTCTCTTTTTAGGAGGTGGAGAGCGTTGTGAAAGAAGCTAAGTCCGATAAATTAGATAAGGCCCCCGGGTCAGATGGATTCCCCGCTGCCTTCTTCCAGACGTGTTGGGATGTCATTAAGTTTGATGTGTGGGCCGCCATCCGAAACTTCTTTCGATCAGGAAGACTGATTAAGGAGGCTAATTATACTATCATTACTCTAATCCCCAAGACTGAGACTGCTGATAGGATTGGAACATTTTAGACCCATTTCTCTTTGTAACTTTACTTAAAAAATCATTTCAATCCTTCTTTCTAGAAATTTCTTTCTCGGCGTCCCGGAATCTAAAAACTCCATCTGTTGATAAATCTCCCATACTATTAGATTGATCGAGTCGAGACCAGCAAGCAGAGGTTTGTTTTTT